>NW_024070210.1:13971197-13971594 GCF_014754425.2 Oryx dammah | reverse complement strand
GTGTGAATGTGTACAAGGAGACTGAAGGTGATTGATGGTGTGTGTGTGTATGTGTGTGTACCAGGAGACTGAAGGTGAATGATGGGATGTGTGTGTGTGTATGTGTGTGTGTGTACCAGGAGACTGAAGGTGATTGATGGTGTGTGTGTGTGTGTGTGTGTGTGTGTACCTGGACACTGAAGGTGATTGATGGGGGGTGTGTGTGTGTACCAGGAGACTGAAGGTGATTGATGGTGTGTGTGTGTGTGTGTGTGTGTGTGTGTGTGTGTGTGTACCTGGACACTGAAGGTGATTGATGGGGTGTGTGTGTGTGTACCAGGAGACTGAAGGTGATTGATGGTGTGTGTGTGTGTGTGTGTGTGTGTGTACCAGGAGACTGAAGGTGATTGATGGGGTG
>NW_024070210.1:13961482-13970797 GCF_014754425.2 Oryx dammah | reverse complement strand
GTGTGTGTGTGTACCAGGAGACTGAAGGTGATTGATGGTGTGTGTGTGTGTGTGTGTGTGTGTACCAGGAGACTGAAGGTGATTGATGGGGTGTGTGTGTGTGTGTGTGTACCAGGAGACTGAAGGTGAATGATGGGATGTGTGTGTGTGTATGTGTGTGTGTGTGTGTACCAGGAGACTGAAGGTGATTGATGGGGTGTGTGTGTGTGTGTGTGTGTGTGTACCTGGAGACTGAAGGTGATTGATGGGGTGTGTGTGTGTGTGTGTACCTGGAGACTGAAGGTGATTGATGGGGTGTGTGTGTGTGTGTGTGTGTACCAGGAGACTGAAGGTGATTGATGGCGTGTGTGTGTGTATACCAGGAGACTGAAGGTGATTGATGGTGTGTGTGCACATGCACGTACATGTGCGTGTGCACTAGGGGGTGAAGCAGGGTGTCCAAGCAGAGTGGGCAGGAAAAGAGAAGAGCGCCCAGTGGGCAATGAGCACTCACGCCTTTCTGGCCCCCTCTATGTTCCTGTAGGTGCACCTCCGGTCTGCCAGGCGCCTCTGTGAGCTCTGCTGTGCCAACCGGGGCACATTCATCAAGGTGGGCCAGCACCTCGGGGCTCTGGACTACCTGCTGCCAGAGGAGTACACCAGCACGCTGAAGGTGCTACACAGCCAGGCCCCGCAGAGCAGCATGAAGGAAGTCCGCCAGGTCATCCGCGAGGACCTGGGCAAAGAGGTACCCGCCTCCGCCAGGAGGGGTGGGTCCCTTCCTGTACAGTGTGTTTCCAGAAAGACCCTGCAGTATTCTTGGCTTGGCCCTAGGCCCTGGGGAATCCAACAGAGGTGGGGAGCATGGAAACTTTCAGTGTGAAATCAGGGAGGTTAGAAGGAACGTGAGTGGCCCTCAGTAAAAAATATTACTTGGACCATATGAAATAGTTGATATGTTTAGACTGTTTTTGACCTGTAACCTAGTATGATTCATATGCTTCAATCTAATAGTTGCTGTCAGTTGTTGAGAGTTTACTGTGTGCTCCAAGCTCTGTTGTTTCCCACACGTTATTTTACTTAGTCCTTATGACAAACCTACAAGACACATACTATCAATAAGCCTGTTTGCTGGATGAGGGATGGCGGCTTAGAGTGATCAGGTAAAGCGTCCAAGGGGACTGTTAGTACATGGTTCTGGTGCCCTGCTCTATCAGTGAGCTGTCCTAATCGTTCAATGCAGTGACTTCCGGGACATTGCTGGGCCTCTGCTTGATTTCCTCCGGTGACAGGAAGCTTATTCTCTTACAGGCTGCCTGATGTGGTCTGTTCTATTATCAGTCATCTCTAATTGTAATAAGTGCTTCCTCCTAAGGGCTGATGTGTGCTTCCTCAAACTTCCCTGATCTTCATTCTGACCCTGGAGCCACAGACAAAGGGGCTGAGGGCCATTCTGTACGTGGCCCTGGTCATGCTCCTTTGGACTCATGCCAGTGACCTGCGGGATGTGTGGAACCCAGACTGGGCCCAGTGGTGTGGATCCTTGTTGGCCTGATCCACTCATTGTGATTCTGGGGCGGGGGTGGTTGGAACAACCATCTGCAAGGATCTACAGAGCAGGCCCAGGCTTACAGACTATGTGCTAGAATTTCATGGTACCTAAGAGAACTCTATTCAGTAAAGCTTTTCTCCCTTCACCTATTACTACATTTGAAATTCTCCTTTTTTAAAGAAATTATTTTTATTTCTTTTTTCCTTTTTTTAATTAAAAAAAAATTTTTTTTTGTCTATGAAGCGGAGCATATGGGATCTTAGTTCCCTAACCAGGGATCAAACCCATACCCTCTGCATTAGAAGTATGGAGTGTTAGCCCCTGGTCCACCAGGTAAGTCCCAGCAATTCTCCTCTTAGAGAATCCTTTGGATCTTCTAGGATTTTTCTGAGCAAAATAATCTTAAATGTCAAGCCTAGATCAGCTGACGCCTTTCCTGAAATTATTTCATTACCTCTGATACTTCCCAATTTCCCCAAATAAAATCTTTAGCTGGGCTTTCGAGGTCCACCCCGTCCACTTTCAACTTGCCATGGTCTCCATCTGCCTGGGCTCTTCTTTACCCCACCCTCTCCCTGTCAGTCATTCCTTGTGTTCCTAGGTCACTGGCTCATCTGTCTGTCTATCTACCAAATGCCAGGCACTGTGCCTGATGCTGGGGGTCCTGGCCAAATCCCAGCTCTCCTGTGAAGTCTTCTCTGACCCTCTGCACACCTTTGCTCCCTCTGCTTGTGCTTCTTGTGGGTTGGTTAGTTGTGTCTAGGTGGTTTCACCACAAGTTGTTAAGTCTGGGAATGAACACCACGGTGGTCCTTTTATTCCTGTCTGCAGTTCCAGAATAGTACATGGTGTATTGGGGGCACCGGTGTTTGTTTAATGAACCAATGACTGACAAGTGACAGTTTCCTTAGGCCACTGTGAGCCAGGCAGAGAGTTGGGGCAGAGGTTCATAAAGCTCAGTTCCGTTTCTGCTGATCTGCGTGCAGCTGGCCCCGACTGTTGGTCCCTTAATGTAGAGCTGGCATCACATGCCTGGCGCCCCTCCAGAGATGTCCCACTCCTCATTGATGGCCTGGCCTGGCCTGGCCCCATTATCTGACTGTCTGGGAGAGGGGTGGCCACTGGATCACACAGGAGGGCTCCTTTCTCCTGGGTCCTGGTGCCCACAAGTTTTTTTGTTTGTGCCCTCCAAGAGCCTGTCTCCCCAGTCCTGTGTAAGTTCTGTAATCAAATCCCACTGGCCTCCGAAGTAAAATTCCCTGGGGGTTCTCAGTCCCTTTGGCCAGATCCCCAGGTTGGGAAATCTGCTGTAGGTCCTAGAACTTTCTCAGCAGCGCGAGAATTTATTTGGTATAATGGTTCTGAGCATAGACACCTCTGTGGCCTTACTTCCTATGGAGGAACATCGCCTCCAAGGGGACAGGGTGGGGGTAGAAGATTGAGTGAAGAACAGACCTGATTTAGGGCTGAGTCA
Organism: Oryx dammah; assembly: GCF_014754425.2. Taxonomy (NCBI): domain Eukaryota; kingdom Metazoa; phylum Chordata; class Mammalia; order Artiodactyla; family Bovidae; genus Oryx; species Oryx dammah. The sequence continues at coordinate 13,967,792 of NW_024070210.1, read as the reverse complement.
GGAGCAGGCCACAGGCTGGGCAGAGCACGGTGAGGACAGCAGGGCCGCAGGCCGAGGGGACGGCAGCGGCGTGGCTCAGCCCTCGCGTGCCCGTGCTTCTTGCCAAGACGGTTGGCCTCCTGCTTCCTACAGCATTGAGGCACCCCCAGATGAACACGAAATAAGTCACTGTAACAGCAGTGTGAAGTGTACCATTGCTGGGCACCATGGCTGCTCAGTGGGGGCGGAGGCAGGGAGAGAAGGCAGCAGCTTAACCCTTGGAGCTGGAGGGGGAGGCAAGAGCAGGGCAGTGGCTTTCCTCCAGGCCAGGGTGGAGCGAGACGGGAAGCTCAGGGCATCAGCAGTCATGGTGTGCCTGCCCGCCCAGCTGGCTGCAGGGTGTCTGGGGTTGGGAGATGCTGCCTGCCTCTTCAGGGCCCCTTGTCTTAGCAACCCCCCAGCCAAGCCATCCTGAGCGTGGTGGCCTGTGTCTCCCGCCCCACAGCTGGTCTCGAGCCCGCTGAGAGGGAGACTGATGTCAAGGCCATGGCTTGGAGGGGGCGCCCCTCCAAGAACTTTCCCTCCCAGCTGGGAAGCTCAGAAGCCTCGGGGTTCTTACCCCAGCCCCCACAGACACGCAGTCAAAGTCTTGCCTCACCCCTTCTTACCCCTCCCTCGCGGGAGGATGGCATTTGTTCCCGGTGACACACTTTCTCAGCCTGTGGGCGGAGGGAGGGGAAAGGGGGCCGCGTGGGAAGCAGGGTAGGCGGGTGTGGGGGTGTCAGGGCAGGGAAAGTCACTCACTCGGCCCTTCCCTCCTCCCCCAGCCCCTCCCGTGACGCTTCTTGGGGAGCAGCCCTCCCCGCCTCCCCCCTCCCCCACCACCGCCCAGGAAGACATTTGAGCCGGCTCTTCTATTCCTGAGCGCCACGCCTGTCCCGGGACCCTCTATTCCATCCCTGGTTCCAGGAGCAGTTAAAGGAAGCCGAGTCTGCCGTGTGTCACTGTGTTCTTTCTCGGTGCACGTCCTCGAGTGGACCCTGAGGTCACCTGGAGCTCAAAGACTGCACGCGTGTTCAGTTGCTCGGTTGCTCTTTGCGGCCCCATGGACTGTAGCCCACCAGGCTCCTCTCTCTCTGGAATTTTCCAGGCAAGACTATTTAAGTGGGTTGCCATTTCCTTTTCCAGGGGGATCTTCCCGACCCAGGGATGGAACCTATGTCTCCTGCATTGGCAGGTGGATTCCTTACCACTGAGCCACCAGAGAAGCCCCAAAGATCGGTCACGTGGCTGCCCCTAAATCTCACACCGAGGAGAGGAGGGGGTGGCCAGAGAGGAGCTGGAGGCTGGTGTGCCCCCGCCTGCCCTGACTGGCTCCGTGTCTGCCTCGTGAGCAGAGCCCTTAGCACTCTCAGACTGATCCCTGTCCCTGGGGGCTAGGGCTGGCCCTGAGGGGATGTCCCCAGCGTGGGGCGTGAGGTGAGGTTGCAGCTCTTCTGGACTCCATGATGTACGTTTGGTGTTAGATCAGTTCACACCCCTGGACAGCAGGCAGTGCCGTCAGTGTCGAGGTGAGGGCAGGTGAAGTGACCCTATTCCCGGCGTAGGGACTGGCCTCTTTCGGGAGGTGGGGCGCTGCTGGTGGGGGGAACAGGTAGCTAAGGGAGTGGCATGGGAGGGATGGGATGAGGCCTCAGATCTTCTGATTTGGCCAATGCTTTGTCTCCTCTGTAGCAGAACTTCTGTTTGGCAGAAACCCTTTAGGAATCACTTTTTTATGTGTCTGTGCCTTAGGAGTTTCTATCATTACCGAAAAGAAGCTTACTTTTTTCCTTTTATTTTGAATGTTAGGCTTACGTCTTGCACGACAGGTTGAGCAGTCAGCAGTCAGAGCTCTAGGAGGTGGAGTCATCGCTGCTGTCTGCAAAGTGACTTGGATCTGGAGTGGGTTGGGGTTGGTCTCGGCCTTGGTCTCCTGACCGCCCTTGGGGCGGCGGGTCCAGGCGCAGTGCTGATCCTGACCAGCAGATGGCGCCTGAGCTTGAGCGACAGGGAGGGCTGTTGAAGTCCTTAGGTCCTTCCTTACGGAGGGGAGCCCAGACGGCTGGATGAGACTCTGGTTCTTTCTACTCCGGGGCGTGGTCCCTGCTGTGGAGCGAGCCTGGGCTGACAGCTCTGCACCCTGAAGGGGGCAGACGCCAGCTTAAGTTACCAGACTGTTGACCACTCTGGGTCTCAGGAGCTCTTGGCGCTATGCTCGATGACCTGGCCGGGTTCTCCGTGCTGACCACCGTGCCATCCTGCAGCGTCTTCATTTGGAGTAGGAGTTCTCTAAGGCCCCTGTAGGCTCCAACAGCATTCAGTTCTGCGGTTCCACGCCTTTTCCTTCACTATCCTATATATATATTCATTCTGTCTATTGTCTAAGCAGCTGGTACTTAGGGGGAAAGGTACAGAGCTGGAACTTGTAGCTACAGTCAAAGTGGGTAAAACCTTCCTTCTGGCCTGTGTAGTCTAGGGTCATCAGGAGGTACACCCATTGCTGTAATACCTGGTCCTGTGGGGAGAGGGGAGAGATGGCAGGGGAGAGAGAGATTACATTTGGGTGGGTGGAAGCTTTCTGAAGCCTGTGGTGTCTCATCTAGGTTCTCAAAGATGGGTGGGGTTGGGGGAGGTGGAGGTTGGAGGAGGGGGTCACCAGTTAATGAAATGGGCCAAAGGTGCAGGCAGTGGAAAGCATAAAACACAGGGAGGCAGTGCATGGTGAATAGTCTTGCTGACTGGTAGGGGGCGTTCAGGCTGGTGACTAGCGGGGCCGAGGTGTAAAGCTGGGGCTGAGGTTACGTTACGAAAGGTCTTGGATGTTCTTTTCATAAGGTGAGCCTGAAATAGGAGGGCTTGGAGAGGGACTCATCAAAGAGGGATGGAGTGGAGCTGAATTGCCTTGGTAACATGGGAGATGGGTCATCTTTCATGGGTGGGGGAGGTGAGGCTGGAGGTTTGAGGTGGGTGGAGAGCTTGGGGGCAGGAGTTACAGTGGGACTCAGGAAGAGGTAAGGGAATTCTCAGCTGCACTGGTACAGTTATCTTTGGTTGCACACACACACACACACACACACACACACACACACACACACACACACACACAGAGATATATGTGGAAGGTGGTGTTTCAGGTGTCAGCAAAAGTTCAGAAAGGAGAGAAGGAAGCCCTGCTCCCAAGAACATCATTCGTTTATTGAGCTTGGTGGGGGTGGCAGAGAGAAGGCCCTGCTGACAGGAGGAGCAGCGGAGGCAAAAGCAGATGGGGAGGTGAGGGCAGAGCGCTCTTGGCCCGTGTGAGAGGTTCCTGGTGAGCAGAGCCCCAGGTGGGCACAGCTCAGAGACTGGGGCAGGGGCTTGGGCGGGCTCGGGGTCGGGGGAGGGGACTTGCAGAGGGAGTGGCCAACTCTGGGGTGACCCTTATCATTTCTGCACGTTTGCACACAGGACCTCTGCTGGCGTGCAGAGAACTTTGTGAGAACGAGGACAAGGCGCCCCAGCTGGGTCTTGCTTTCACGTGGCCATCAGACTCTTATGTTGAGCCTTTGAGGTGGGCAGGAGCCAGAAACTGCCTGTTGGCTTTATTGGCCTCGTGACCAGGACTTCCCTGGTGGCTCAGACGATAAAGCGTCTGCCTACAACGTGGGAGACCTGGGTTCAATCCCTGGGTTGGGAAGACCTCCTGGAGAAGGCAATGGCAACCCACTCCAGCATTCTTGCCTGGAAAATCCCATGGACAGGGTAGCCTGGTAGGCTGCAGTCCATGGGGTCGCAAAGAGTTGGACACGAGTGAGCACAACCTCACAACCTCGGACGAGCAGCTTATCTTCTCTGTCCCTCAGGTTCCTCTTTCGTACAATGGAGTTAATAATGGTACCTTGCCTCCTCAGCTTGCTGCAGGGACGAAACGAATCAGTGAACGTGGAGCATGGAGCCCACGCCTGGCACAGAGCAGGTGGCAGCAAATGTCAGCCACAGTCCCTGTGCTGTGCTGGGTGCTTTCGGTGTGTGAGGAACCCAGGTCCTGAGGGACTTGAAATGGTGGAGCTGGGTCTTTAACCACGTTTTCTGATACAAGATTATGGTTCTCTGTCCCCAGTGCTATTTTGCTGGAAGAATCGGCCTTTCCCTCCCTGTCCCCTCCCATTGGTACCCAGTGTTCCGTCTAGTGGCCAGCCGCAGCCCTCACTGGTAGAAGCCTCCTGCAGGCTGCCTTGGAGCCAGTCCCCAAGGCTTCTTGAGAGCCTCCCTCCGCCCTGGGAGGCTGCCAGCGGCTCACTGGGCACTTTCCTGAGGCTACTCAGCAGCGCCTGCGGTGTGGTCTTGGACTGAATCTATAGATGAGATAGAGCCATGGGTGCCCGGGGTCAGGGAGCTGGTGGCTGTGTTGTGTCCAGTGATAGCTGATGGTGAACGATGTTGGATTCGCGATCTCCGAAGAAGAAGATTTAGCTTCAAGACCAGGGACCAGGCTTGATCACTCCAGAGCTTTTGTGTAGCAGAGTTTTATTAAAGTGAAAAAGGGACAGAGAAAGCTTCTGACACAGACATCGGAAGGGGGGCGGAGTGTGCCCCCCTCGCTAGTGTGAGCAAGGGAGCTATATCCTTTTTTAATTGGTTATTACAATAAATCAAAAGAATTTTACCAGACCCACTCCCACACTTATATTTTAGGATAACAGGGTTAGAACTTAACAATCGAAAGATCCTACCAGACCCACTCCCATAATATACATTCTTAGATATCAGGCTGAGCGCCGAAGAATTGATGCTTTTGAACTGTGGTGTTGGAAAAGACTCTTGAGAGTCCCTTGGACTGCAGGGTGATCCAACAAGTCCATCCTAAAGGAGATCAGTCCTGAGTGTTCATTGGAAGGACTGATGTTGAAGCTGAAACTCCAATACTTTGGCCACCTGATGCAAAGAGCTGACTCATTTGAAAAGACCCTGATGCCGGGAAAGATTGAGGGCAGGAGGAGGAGGGAACGACAGAGGATGAGATGGTGGATGGCATCACCGACTCAATGGACATGGGTTTGAGTAAACTCCGGGAGTTAGTGATGGACAGGGAGATCTGGTGTGCTGCAGTCCATGTGGTCACAAAGAGTCAGACACGACTGAGAGACTGAACTGAGCTGACCGAAGAGATCAGGATTAGTCAGAAGGTTTTCAGGAAGGAGAAACTGTCCTCAAGCAGGATACATTGTTGTTATATAATCCCTAGTACAGAGTTTAAACTGAGTTGTGTAATCATCAGTTCCAGGCTTAAAGAAGAAAAACTGTTTTATGTGATTCAGACTAAGGAATGTATAGGAAAAAAAAAAGTTTGTCCTTTCCTCCTCCTTGAGAGCCCCACCCAGACCCCTCTCTCCTTCTCGGGGACCCCAGACTTCTCATCAACCTGCCTAGGAGTTGACTCTCTCACTAGGACCCCTTGTGTCTGCCTCACCTGAAGGATGGCAGCTGGACTCAACTTCCCTTGTCCTGGAGGAGTTGGGTATGGGATGAGTGACGAACATGCTCCTGGTTGAACTGGGGCTGGAGAAGAGCGAAGAGGACAGGCTGCAGGGGAATTGCGCCTACCCTGAGTCCTGTGAAAGCTTTCCTCCTCGATGACAGCCGCCTCCGTAGTCCCATGTTCCCGGCTGCCTTCTTTCCAAGGCCGACCCAACTCCTCCCTGTGCATCTCTGACTTCCCTCATACTTTTGATGGAGCTCTCCTCTGTGTCAGCCCCTGGGGGTCCCCGCCCTCGGGGTGGGAGGGCTCCTGCCTGGTTCTCATACACCCCGGGGTGGGGCTGGGCCAAGGTGGGCTCACCCTTTATACCACTCCCAGGGCTGCTCTGCTGTCCTGGAGCTGGGGACCACGTCGAGGGCTTCAGCTGTCTGTAGACCTGCTTCTCTTGGTCTTCAGCACAGCCTTGGAGTTTGTTTTGGCGTCTGGTTCCTTGTCTCCCCAGACAGTGCCCCGCCTCCCCCAGGCTACCGCTGGAATGTTCTGGGAGGGGAGCAGAAGGCGCTGCGTGCCGAGGGGGAGACGACCCTCCCCGTTGCCTTGGGCTCCTCCAGCCTTCCCAGAAGCTCTCAATAAAAACCCATTTATATTAAAAAACATAATGAAAAATAGAAAAACATTTTTCCCCCGAATAATGCCAAACATCCAAAGGAGATTTTTATCAATTATGGGAGAGAGAGTTGGGCCATAAAATGGTAATTTAACGAGCGGGAGATGGATGGCGGGCAGCGTCCCTGTCAGCGGACGGACGTCCTTAGTCCCGGGGGACCGAGG
>NW_024070210.1:13774396-13961472 GCF_014754425.2 Oryx dammah | reverse complement strand
CACAGATGGACACACACAGAGACACAGATGGACACACAGACACACAGACACACACGTAGACACATGCACAGATGGACACACAGACATAGAAACGTAGACAGACACACACATAGACAGACACATAGACACGCACAGATGGACACACACACAGAGACACATAGACAGACACACACAGACACAGATGGACACACACAGATGGATACACACAGAGACACAGATGGACACACACAGACACGCAGACACACACATAGACACACGCACAGATGGACACACAGAGAAACATGCAGACACACACACATAGACACAGATGGGCACACACAGACACACACACATTGACATACGCACAGATGGACACACAGACAGACACACACATACAGACACAGACACACACACAGTGTGGATGCCTGTGACACACACAGATGGACACAGACAGACACACACACACACTGTGAATGCCTGTCAGGCATTGCTCTGAGCTTTCACATGGATCAACTCACTTCTTACTAGAACCCTCTGAGACGGGTACTGGTGTCACTCACTTCACAGCTGGGAGACTGAGGCACAGCGTCTGCTGAAGTGGCCCCCAGGCCTCCCCAGGTACCCCCGTCAGGATTAATGGCTCTTTGTGTTTCCCCCTCCGTTGCCGCTCTTAGGCAGTTGTCTGCTGTGTTAAGATTGGTTGCCTCCCCATTTTGAATCCCTAGTGGGGCCTAGTGTGGGCTCTGCACATAGTAGGTGTTGTAATGTGGTTAGGTTGACTTCTGAGCTATTTCAGATGCCCCTGTCCCCTTGAACAGGCTGGCCTTCTCTTTCAGCCTGGTGGTCTGGTTGTCTCAGAGGGCAGTTTATGTTCCCGGGATGGCAGGTCCCTTCCCCTCCGTCTTGGGGTTTCCTCAGGATGCTGTCCATGCCCCGCACACAGAAGGTGCTTAATAATGGGTTATAACATGCGCCGAGACAGTCCCCTGGAGGCAGGGCATCATGGCTCGGGGTTGCGGGGCGTGGGGTTCTCAGGGAGGCCAGCTCTGCCCGCCTCGGTCTTGGTCCTACTGTCCCCTGGGACATTCCTGTACAAGCCTATAGAGTGCTGTACGAGGGTGTCTCTGGGGCTATTTAAATGACGGGCTGATGGGAGGCCAGGGTTTGGCTTCTAGAAGGAGCAAAATGATAGTTTCTGAGGCAGCATGGCATAAAGGTTAATAAAACCAGCTCTGGATTCAGCAGGCTTTGCCCAGACCCTGAATCTATCATATTCTCACTGTATCATTAGTTCTTTCTTTTTTTAAAAAAAAAACTATTTATGTCATTCATTTATTTGGCTGCACCTAGTCTTAGTTGCGGCATGCGGGATCTAGTTCCCTGACCAGGATGGAACCTGGGTCCCCTGCATTGGGAGCTCAGAGTCTTAGCCCTAGGCCCACCAGGGAAGTCCCTCATTGGTGTGTTTTTTTTTTTTCCCCTGAGCCTTAGTTTCCTCATCTGTAAACAGGAATGATAATAGAACATTTGCATTAATAGGGCTGTGATGAAGATTGAAAGCTAGACCATCTAAAATGCAGTGCCGAGCTTATCGTGAGTCCCAGAAGCTGTTAGCTGTGGTTGTTGTGTGTGGGGAGGAGCACCCAGCCCCTCACCTGGGTGCTCGGATCTTCCTGGGGTTTGACAAATGCTGTATCTTCTCATTGAGCCCTCACTGACCAGAGGCAGCTGCTTTAGACAGCGGTTATCCCAGAGTGTCACTAACTCCGGGGTTATATGGGTTTTGAAATCGTCTTGTCCAAGCCTGTTTTTTTTTTTTTTTTTTTGCAGGTGAGGAAACTGAGGCTCAGAGAGGGGAAGTAGCTTGCCCAGAGTGGCACAGCTGCTTGGTGGTAAAGGCAGGAGTGGAACCCAGGTCTCCCGACCCCTGACCCAGGACTCATCCTCCTGGACTCTTCTGTTCGGTACTGGAAGCTTTGTGCCTGGAAGGAGGGGGCTGGCACGGGAAACGAGGCCATTCTTGTTCTCAGCGAAACCCAGAGGGCCTCAGGTAGCTTCCACCCTGCTTGGGACCATGGAGTCCCCTGTGGACTTCGAGGAGACTGGATGTCCCTAAGTTCACCCCCCAAGGGGATAAGATTCTGTTCTTTGTATCCTTCCGTCAGCCCCATCTGTGGTTTGAGGTGATTCTACCCGTTTGCTCACCAGTTCGCCCTCAGCCCACAGGCCAGGCTTGGGGTGGTCCCCGTCCCTGGCATCTGGCATGTAGGGATGCCTACATCCTCTGCTGAGCTGCTGTGCCCAGGCTGTTCTGTGAAGAGAGCCTCAGCTCATGGTGGCCCCACTCATGGCCTGATACTTTGCTTGCTCAGAAAATACAGGTTTGTTGAGTGACTGATAAGCTCTTACCTCTGTGTCAGCACTATGGAGGATACAGAAAGTGTCAAAGCCACGTCCCTCCTTCCCACACTCCCAAAACCAGGCAGACAGAACACTCCACAGGGGGCATAATTAGAGAAGAATTAAGCGCTTAGCTGTGGGGTTGATGCAGGAGAAATGCAGGGCTCAGCTGGTAAAGAATCCGCCTGCAATGCAGGAAACCCTGGTTTGATTCCTGGGTCAGGAAGATCTGCTGGAGAAGGGATAGGCTACCCAATCCAGAATTCTTAGGCTTCCCTTGTGGCTCAGCTGGTAAAGAATCCCCCTGCAATGTGCGAGACCTGGGTTCGATTCCTGGGGTTGGGAAGATCCCTGAAGAAGGGATAGGCTACCCACTCCAGTATTCTTGGGCTTCTCTTGTGGCTCAGCTGGTAAAGAATCCGCCTGCAATGCAGGAGGACCTGGGTTCGATCCCTGGGTTGGGAAGATCCCCTGGAGAAGGGAAAGGCTACCCACTCCAGTATTCTGGGCTAGAGGATCCCGTGGACTGTACCGGGTCACAAAGAGTCAGACGCGACTGAGCGACTTTCACTTTTCGCTTTGTGGGGAAAGTTCAGAAGGGGGTTCTTGGATGCAGGGGGCCGTGAACTGGCCCTCAGAGGATAAGGAAGGTTTAAGGAGGGAGATATCAGAGCACGAGAAGCTGGGCGGTGTGGTGGCCAGGGCTGACTGCAGCTTGTTTCCCACTGAGAGCAGGCCAGGAGGGCTGGAATGACAGGGAGCTTGGCTGAGGGTCTGTTAGTTTGCAAGAGCTGTTGTAATGAAGTACCACAGGTCAGGTGGCTTATGCAACAGAAATCTGTTGTCATATAGTTCTGGTGGCTGGAAGTCCAAGATCCCGGCATTGGCAGGGATGGCTCACCTGTGGGTGTTGGGGAGGCCCTGTTGCGTGCCTCTCCCCTCGCTTCTGGAGGTCTGCAGGCAGTCTGTGGATTTCCGTGGCTTATAGAAGCATCACCCCGATTTCTGCCTCACCCTCACCTGGCGTTCTCCTTGTGTGTGTGTGTGTATCTCTGTGTCTGAATTTCCAGTTTTCATAAATGCAGTCCTGTTGGATCAGGGGGCCAGCCTGTGCCACCATGATCTCATCTCAACTAATTACATCTGCAAGGACCCTGTTTGCAAGCCAGTTTGTGTCCTAAGTGCTGGAGGCTAACACATGGATATTTGGACAGAAATCAATTCATTATGGGGTGGTGTGCTGGCTGTGAGGATCAGAATCCCAACTTGAACTAGCGGAGGCAGAAAGGCAGATGCTTGGCTCATGAAACCACATCTTAGCAAGGGTTGGAGTGGAACTGTGCCTTCCGGGAGCTCTTCCCGGACTCTCCTCTCTGTCTCTCAACTTATTCCTGAGTGACCTTCATGACCTTCATGAGTGAAGGTCAGCTTCACTCATGGTTCCCTCCATGACCACTGGCCACCAGCCTCTCTTGGCCTCACCTCTTCCCAGCCGTGGCCCCAGGAGAGACTCTCTGCCACCTTCTAGTCTCAGTTTACAAAATAAAGTGTTCCCCATCATCCGCCTCCTCGGCTCAGGTCTATCTGGAACCTCAGACTGTGAGATGAGGTTTTGCAGGTGTAAGCAGGCAACCTGAGATGAGTTTATACTGGCTTAGGGTGGGCTGCAGTGACTGGTTTGTCCTTCTAAGAAGGCCATGAGATAGTGGGAGCAGAGATCTGAGTGATGTAATGATGATGAACTGAGAGACTCAGAAGATTGCAGGACGCCAGCAGAAACCAAGAAGATGCAAGAAAGCATTCTTCCTTAGAACCTGCAGAGGGAATGCAGGCCTGCTATCACCTTGATTCCAGGCTTCTAGTCCCCAGAACCGTGAAACAATACATTCGTATTGTTCTAAGACACCCAGTCAGTAGTGATTTGGTGTGGCAGCCCTAGGAAGCAAACACAGCATCCGTTCCGTACAGACCAGTCACTGTGGTCAGAAGAGGTGGGTCTGTGAGATGTCACTCCACCCGCCCCTACTCAAACCCCAATACAGTTGGGGTTGGGTGGAAGAGGCAAGGCACGCAAAGGCATCAAGAAGAGGGGAAGGCCAACAGAACCAGAGATGTTCATGTCAGCGGATGATAATGGTAGTTTCTGGGTATTCGGTACTTGCTATGCGGTACACCTTGGATGGATGTTTTATAGGTTTTGTTTCTAACCCTTACAGTCATCCTGCAAGGGTGGAAGGTTTTACCATTCCAGTTTTTCATATGAGGCCGCAGAGGCCCTAGGAGGTTGAGAAACAGCCAGAGTCACAAAGCTAAAGGAAGCGGAGGCAGGTTTTGAACGCTGTTGCCTAAGGCCCCGCCCCTCCTGCCTTCTAGCTGCTAGCCCTGCAGAGGAGCTGGTTCCTGGAGGGCATTAGAATAGGTGTTAGGGTGGGCTTGGATATGTAAGCTTCAGGGAGTGGCCCCAGGTTCCAGCTCTTAGGAGTAATGTTACATCAAATCAGCTAAGTGTGTGTGTGTGTGTGTGTGTGTGTGCGTGCGTGCATGCGTATGCACATGTGTTAGGCAAGCTCCCATGACTAATGAAAAAACATTTCAGGCAGAGTCAGTCAACAGTGCAAGATGGATGGAGTGGCCCAAGGCAGGAACGTTGGGACGGGGCGGGGACTCTGTCCGTCATTCACGTCTGGCAGAGGTGAACTCTCCCTGATGTTTAATCGCTCAGTCATGTCTGACTCCTTGCGACCCCATGGACTGTAGCACGCCAGGCTCCTCTGTCCATGCAATCCTCCAGGCAAGAATACTGGAGTGGTTGCCATTCCCTTTTCCAGGGGATCTTCCCGACCCAGGGATCAAACCTGTGTCTCCTGCATTGGTAGGTGGATTCTTTACTGCTGAACCACCAGCCTTTTTTAACTGTCTCCTGGGGCTGAGGCAGGGTCACATTCTTCCCTCACTATCCCATCCTCCTGCAGCTCCGAGCGAGTGCCCTCAGCTGAACAGTGAGTCAGATGGCTACAGGCCAGAGGATGAGTGCCATAGTCTCTGCCCTTGAAGGAGCTGCTTGGACAACTGACACCCTATGTCCTCTGGGGCTGCTGGAGGGACTGCAGAGCCCTCATCTTCTCCTTGAATGAAACTGTGGCCTTTTGTCCCCTTCCTGTGGAAAGTGGGTCCCTACTTGCATCTCTCAGGGCTGGGATTGGTGGTACGGGCAAGGTGGATGTGATTGCAGTAGTTTCTGTCTCCATGTAAGCCTGACAACTGTCTTTACTGGTGATAGCCAGCGTAGAAGCGATGGTTCGGAGGAGTCCCAGGTTCTGCCCCATCCTACAGAGAACATAAATGCCAACTTTGGCCCAGTGCTAACAGCATGAGAGGTGCTCATCCTGGTTGGGGGCTCCCAGAAGATGACTCCGAGAAATGGGTTTCAGGGGAAGTGGTTTTGTGGAGGCTTAGATGCTTGGGCTTCCCAGGTGGTTTAGTGTTAAAGAATCCACCTGTCAAGAAGGGAGTGCAGGTTCAGTCCCTGGGTCGGGAAGATCCCCTAGAGAAGGAAGTGGCAACCTCACTCCAGTATTCTTGCCTGGAGAATTCCATGGACAGGCGAGCCTGGTGGGCTATAGTCCATGGGGTCGCAGAAGGGTTGGACACAACTGAGCGATTAAGCAACAAGAACAAACAGCAGGTGCTCCCAGTAGGGAAGTGGGAATGTGGTCCAGGGCAGAGAAGGCAGCGGTGGCTGTGTGCTCTTAAACCAGCTGCCACGGTGGGTGAATGACGGTTAACTCTGTGGGGAGACTGGGAAATGGTGCCAAACAGTCTCCTTAGAATTATCCCACCCAATGGCCAGGGAGAAGGCAGGGTGTTTACATACCAGCTAACTTCCTAAGTGAGGGCTGTTCCTGAGGGCTGTTAATTCCCATGGCTTTGGAGGTGGAGTCCTCAGGCACAGATGCAAATATGAAGAATGGCAGTCAGGCCAGAACCAGAGCAAAGACCAGAGGGAATGTGTGGGACCCTTGCACAGTTTGCAGACATCACCTCTTACAAACCTCACAGCTGCCCTCTGAGGGGGAAGTGCAGTTATTCCCTTTTCACAGAGGAGCAAACCAAGACCAGAGAGGCTGAGCCACATGCCTGAGGTCACACAGAGAGTATCAGGCAGAGTCAGGAGCAAAAGCCAGGACCGACTGAAGACTCCAGGCTCCTAACCCCTAAGTTCCCTTGTTCTCTGTAAGGAGCCCCTGCTTTTCACAAGGTTTCCTATTCTGGCGCTTGATGGCCTCTCCTTGCACTGCTGAGTGGGAGCTGGGGCAGGCAGATGGGGAACCCTGGAAGGTCAAGGAACTGAGTATTGATGAAGGGCTTGTTTTCTCCTTCCTCGGCATGTGTTGGAGGTTTCCAGACACTCAAGGTCTCATTTAGTCCTCACAGAAGCTCAGCGATGGGTATCCCTTTCCCCGTGTTTCCCAGGTATGGACACTAAGATTCAGAGATGCTCCGAAACTTAACTGAGGGTCACACAGCAGGACAGTGGCTCGACTGGTGACTGAACCTTAGCAGTGTCTGACTCCAGAGACCCACACGCTTCAGTTACACAGCCTCCCTCAGGGAGAAGAGGGGCTGGTTCAAGGCCCTGCTGTTCTTTACGTCTGTGTCTCTTTTGCTGTCTTGCATAGAGGGTCATCGTTACTATCTTTCTAAATTCCATATATATGTGTTAATATAATGTATTGGTGTTTTTCTTTCTGACTTCACTCTGTATAATAGGCTCCAGTTTCATCTACCTCATTAGAACTGATTCAAATGCATTCAATAGCTGAGTAATATTCCATTGTGTATATATATGTACCACAGCTTCCTTATCCATTCATCTGCTGATGGACATCTAGGTTGCTTCCATGTCCTAGCTATTGTAAATAGTGCTGCAATGAACATTGGGGTACACATGTCTCTTTCAGTTCTGGTTTCCTTGGTTGGACTCTGTGGGAGAAGGCGAGGGTGGGATGATCTGAGAGAACAGCACTGAAACATGTATATTACCATATGTGAAACAGATTGCCAGTCCAGGTTCGATGCATGAGACAGGGCACTCAGGGCCTGTGCACTGGGATGACCCTGAGGGATGGGATGGGGAGGGAGGTGGGAGAGGGGTTCAGGATGGGGGACACACGTATACCCATGGCTGATTCATGCCAATGTATGGCAAAAACCACTACAATATTGTAAAGTAATTAGCCTCCAATTAAAATAAATAAATAAAATTTTAAAAAGGCCGTGCTGTTGGACCTCTGAGATACAGTCTGGCCCCTGGGGGCCAAGCTCCCTCCTGTGATGTCACTCCAGTCCTCCCCTTTGCCTTCAGCCCCAGGCTAGCCCCATCAGGTGACAGCTCAGCAGGTGCTCTGAGGAGCCTGGGGACGGGGTTCAGGCGCTGTCAGGCTCTCCTCTCCAGCTCCCCCCTGGACAAGGAGCCACCCTTCCGTGCGTGCAAGTGGGGGCCCTCCTCTCCTCCCACCAGCCCTGCTTGCCGTCTATCTGACACTGCTCCTTGGCAGCAGAGGGGGCAAGCCCTCCACGTCCACCTGATTTATGTTCCTCGTTGAAACAATAACGTTTAATCTGGAAAGGGCTAATCAATTTTTTATGCTGATTATGAATAGGCCAGCTGTGCCTGCTTCTTTATTCATGGAGCTTTAGGAACAAGCCTGTGTCCCAGACAAGGCACCCTTGGTGATCTCTGCCCATAAGGGGCTCTGCTTCAAGGAGGACCCCTTAGGGGCCTTGCCTGTGCCACTTGGGAGTGACTCTGCGTGTGTGTGTGTGTGTGTGTGTGTGTGTGTGACCAGAGGGGGTAAGCCAACTCCTGGTGAAGCGGATGTAGTGTGTACGTGTGCAGGTATGTGTGCGTGTAGAAGGCAGCTGGGGGGCACATTTAGGGGATGTGTGTGACCAGGGAGGGTAAGCTGACTCCTGGTGAAGTGAATGTATTGTGTGCATGTGTGTGCGCGTGTGTGTAGAAGGCAGCTGGGGGGCCCAGGGGAGTGTTGGCTGGAAGGTAAGTGTTCCAGGATCACAGAATTGGGAAGGATACCAAGGATCACGTGCCCTGACACCTCCTTTTGCAAGCGAGGAGGCATTGAGATCCAGGGAAGGTGAAGCAGCTTCCCTCAGGTCACACTGCTGTTTGGTGGCAGGGGTGGGATTAGACCCGTGGAGTCGGAGGGCACAACACTTTCCCCAGCGGAACGGGCGGGGCGGAGTCAGAGGAGGGTGCCGTGTGGGCTGCTCTCCTGCAGTTATTGACATCGCGCAAGTGACATCTCAGAGGAGCTTGTGTTTTGGATACAGAGTGAGCTGTAGATGTAACTTAATAATGAGGTTGAGACAGGACGAGAGGAAGTTCTCTGAAGTTTGGGCAAGTTTTCGGTGTTCTTGGAGGCCACAAATAGGGATGCAGGGAGGGCTGAATTAGGGTAGCTTCCGAAGGGGGACAGACATGGGCGGACAGGCCCGGAGGGCGGGTGGAACAGCCTGAGCGGACAGGCAGTGCGGAGGACCCCGGGGAGACCTCTGAATCCGAGCCACACCGGTGGGCCGGGGCCTCCGGGGCTGGGGCTGGGTGGCGTGGCTGGCCCACGGGCTGGGGCTCCTGTGTGGACCCTCTGCAGCCTTCCTCCCTCCAAGGACCTCGCCCATCTTTGGCTTGTTCATTTATCGGCTCAGCAGATGTTTACCGAGCTCAGTCGTGTGGGCACTGGGGGTCACGTACGTGAGCACGCTGCCGTCACGGGCTCTTGCGATCCAGTTGTGGGGGCGGCAGATGCTAAGCAAACATTAGGGAAAATGAAAAGCCATTGGCGCTTGTGATAAAGGCCACAAGAGAAGAGTAGTGCTCTTCGTGTGGGGGCCTGGGTGGTCTTTCTGAGGAAGTGAGGATGAAGCCAAAGCCAGAGGGACCTTAGGGGAAGGAGAGGCGGGACAGAGAATGCAGAGGCGGCAGGCTGGGGCAGAGCGTGGATCTGTCTGGGGGCCAGAAAAGGGGTGTAGTGGCTGGACAGAGAGACACTCCAAAAGGTGAGGCTGGAGAGGCACCGGGCATGTTCAGGAGATCCGAGGTTGGCAGGGGCACTGGCTCCCCGCAGAGACAAGCCCAGCCCAGCCTGCAGGCTCGCAGGGGATCGGGGTGGAACCAGATGACCAGTTACCAGGCTCTCGAGGTCATCCAGGCAAGAGGTGATGGTGGCTCGGTTGAAGGGTGAACAGATGGGCTTTGGAGGCTGAATCCACGGGACTCAGGATGAATCAAACAGGGAGGCGCCAGGGAGAGGGACGCCCAGGGTTCTGACCACAGCGCTGAAGGGGATGGTGGGGGAAGTGAGTTAGCAAATCAGCCTGCAAGCAGCTTGGGGAAGGGTCTTCCTACAGGGCTGGGTTTGCACAGTGGCCCCCTCTCTCCTTAAAGCTGATGGTCAGAGAAGGCTGGAGAGTCCATGAGTGACTCATCAACTTGGGGTTCAGCCTGGAGAGGCTGGGATCCAGCACTGGGTTCCTGGTGTCCATTTAAAAAGGTCGTCAGCACCCCGATCTGATGAGAGCTGTAGGAGTGTGTGTGTGTGTGTGTATGTGTGTGTGTGTGTGTGTAAAATGGGTTTTATAGAAGGAGGGGCTGTTACTTCGGGCTGTTAGTTCCTGTGTCACCAGCATGATGATGATGAGGGGTCTCTCAGGGCCCCCGCTGCACTTCCTGTCTCTGGTGCATGAGCTGGTGACAGGTGCTTCTGTGTGAGGTCTGAGGCTCTTTGGGAGGAAGGGAAGAGGCTGATTTAGGTGTTAGGGTTTGGCCTGGGGGCTGGGAGGGAATGTTGGAGGCCGCTGGGGGAGCAGAGAGCACTCTGCCCTGGAAAGCAGGTGAGGACGGGGCTGGTTCTAGGTGCCCCCTGGTGCAGCAGAACCAGAAGTCGTGATGGGCCCTTCCTGGTTCACATCTCAGGGTTTGCACTTGCCCTGGGTTCCCCACACTGCCGGTGCAGCTCTTTGTCACAGTCTCCAGTGTTCTAGCCTCACCTCTATCCTGGGAAATGCAGGAAGAAGAATAAAAACTGACGTATACTGAGAGTGTTACACCAGCTCTATTTCAGGGCCTGTTTTAGGTTCCTATTGCTGCTATAACAAATTACCTCGGATTTAGTAGCTTAAAGCAATATACATTTATTATATTACTGTCCTGTGCGTCATGCTAAGTCACTTCAGTCGTGTCCGACTTTTTGCAACCTTATGGACTATAGCCCGCCAGCTCCTCTGTCCATGGGATTCTCCAGGCAAGAATACTGGAGTGGGTTGCCATGCCCTCCTCCAGGGCATCTTCCCGACCAAGTCAGAAGCCCTAAAATGAAGGTGCTGGCATTCCCTCTGGAAGCTTGAGGGAAGACTCTCTTTCCTTGTCTTCTCCAGCTTATACAGCTGATCATGTGTGGATGTGAGAGTTGGACTATAAAGAAAGCTGAGCGCCAAACAATTGACGTTTTTGAACTGTGGTGTTGGAGGAGACTCTTGAGAGTTCCTTGGACTGCAAGGAGATCCAACCAGTCCATTCTAAAGGAGATCAGTCCTGGGTATTCATTGGAAGGACTGATGTTAAAGCTGAAACTCCAATACTTTGGCCACCTGATACGAAGAGCTGACTCATTTGAAAAGACCCTGTTGCTGGGAAAGATTGAGGGTAAGAGGAGAAGAGGACGACAGAGGATGAGATGGTTGAATGGCATCACTGACTTGATGGACATGGGTTTGGATGGACTCCAGGAGTTGGTGATGGACAGGGAGGCCTGGCGTGCTGCAGTCCATGGGGTTGCAAAGAGTCGGACACGACTAAGTGACTGAACTGAACTGAACATTCCTTGGCTTGTGGCCCCTTCCTTCATCTTCAAAGCCAGCAGTGAAGTGTCTCTAAATTTCACTTTCTGTCATCCTTTCACCTCATTCCTTTTCACATCTTAGCTCTAATAGTGACCCTTCTGCTTCCCTTTTATCAGCATAAGGACCCTTATATCCATTGCACTGGGTCCACATGGGAATTCAGGACACTCTCCCATCTCAGTTCAGTTCAGTTCAGTTCAGTCACTCAGTCGTCTCTGACTCTCTGCGACCCCATGAATCGCAGCACACCAGGCCTCCCTGTTCATCACCAACTCCCGGAGTTCACTCAGACTCACGTCCATCGAGTCCGTGATGTCATCCAGCCATCTCATCCTTGGTCGTGCCCTTCTCCTCCTGCCCCCAATCCCTCCCAGCATCAGGGTCTTTTCCAATGAGTCAACTCTTCGCATGAGGTGGCCAAAGTACTGGAGTTTCAGCTTTAGCATCATTCCTTCCAAAGAAATCCCAGGGCTGATCTCCTTCAGAATGGACTGGTTGGATCTCCTTGCAGTCCAAGGGACTCTCAAGAGAGTCTTCTCCAACACCACAGATCAAAAGCATCAATTCTTCAGTGCTCAGCCTTCTTCACAGTCCAACTTTCACATCCATACATGACTACAGGAAAAACCATAGCCTTGACTAGATGGACCTTAGTCGGCAAAGTAATGTCTCTGCTTTTGAATATGCTATCTAGGTTGGTCATAACTTTTTTTCCAAGGAGTAAGCGTCTTTTAATTTCATGGCTGCAGTCACCATCTGCAGTGATTTTGGGGCCCCCCAAAATAAAGTCTGACACTGTTTCCACTGTTTCCCCATCTATTTCCCATGAAGTGATGGGACCGGATGCCATGATCTTTGTTTTCTGAATGTTGAGCTTTAAGCCAACTTTTTCGCTCTCCTCTTTCACTTTCATCGGCTTTTTAGTTCCTCTTCACTTTCTGCCATGCGGGTGGTGTCATCTGCATATCTGAGGTGATTGATATTTCTCCCGGCAATCTTGATTCCAGCTTGTGTTTCTTCCAGCCCAGCGTTTCTCATGATGTACTCTGCATAGAAGTTAAATAAGCAGGGTGACAATATACAGCCTTGACGTACTCCTTTTCCTATTTGGAACCAGTCTGTTGTTCCATGTCCAGTTCTAACTGTTGCTTCCTGACCTGCATACAGATTTCTCAAGAGGCAGGTCAGGTGGTCTGGTATTCCCATCTCTTTCAGAATTTTCCACAGTTTATTGTGATCTTTCATCACATCTTTGGAGACTGAGACATGGACATCTTTGTTGTTCACTCGTCCAGTCGTATGTGACTCCTTGCGACCCATGAACTGCAGCATGCCAGGCCTTCCTGTCCCTCCCTGTCCGTCTTCAGAAGTTTGCCCACAATCATGAACGTTGCATCGGTGAGTCGTCCGTCTTTAGAGGGGGGCATTTTTCTGCCTACCATAGGGCCAGATGGTAAACAGCTTAGGTTTTTCAGGCCACATACTCTCTGTGGCACTGACTGAACTCTTCTTCTGTTGCAGGATGACAGTGGTCGTAGACAGTAAGGAATGAATGGGCATGCTGGGTCCCAATAAAACTTTATTCATGGGTGTGGAAATTGAGTTTCATGTAATTTGCACATGTCATGAAGTATTATTCTTTTGATCTTCCCCACTTGAAATGTGAAAGAGTATTCTTTGCTTGTGGGCTACAATAGCAGGCAGTGGCTGGCGTTCTTAACTCCTGCTCTGGTAGCTAGGCTCAGCCAGGACTGTGTGTAGTTTCCCCAAGTCTGGTTGGGGGCTGCAGATCCTCCTGTTTCTGGCTGTCTCCTATTGCCATGACGTACTCCCCTTATTCATGGTTCACACAGGCTGCCCCTCTGCCTAGAAGGCTCCTGCTTCCTTTCTTCAGCTGATTAACTGGCTCCTCATCCTTCAGAGCTCAGCTCTTTGTCACCTCCTCCAGGAAGTTCTCCCAGCCCAGGTTTAATGCTCTGAGCACAGGCTCCTATTTCTTTGTGATTTCGTAATTAATTCTCGTCTCCCTACTGGACCTGACGTTCCAGTAGTGACTCCAGGGGGTGGTGGCCGTACTCAGTTAGGACTCACTCTTCCCATTGGGTCCCCAGTGACTAGTCCAGGGGCCCTGCACATGGCAGTCATTCGGTGAGCATTTGTTGGGTGAACAAATGAGTGACCTTTAGGGGCTGTGTTCTCCTGTGTGCAATGGGGGCGGTGATATCTCCTCTACCTAACCTCAAGAGAGGGTAGGGAATTACATAAGAGCAGCAAAGACTAGGAATTTCCCATGGTTAAACATTCAGCCCCCGCGGAGCAAAGATATCGTGACATCCCTTATTCTGGCCAAGCTTGAGTTAGAGGAAAAAGTGGTGAGTCCTCACATGGGCAGGCTTGCAGCGGAGGGTGTAGAGCTCAGCCTGTCCGGGTCTTGGGTCTGAGTTCCTGGCACCTCCTGTGTCTGGGTGCTGTGATGGGATGTGAACACTTGGCACAGCCCTAAACCCCCCACCCCCACTCCCCCCCCCCCCCCAGACACTTCTCATCTCCACAGACAACTCATCATCTCTGTGCTCTGCTCATCTAGGGGATACCTGCCCTGGCTGTGGGAGGGCGGTGGTCCTCAACTTCACACTGCACTGCCTGGGATCTCTGGTCTTGATACCCCAGAGATCTCTATCACAGGCAGAGACATAGACCTGTCACCCTGTGCGGCTGGACAAGTTATTAAGATGGGGAATGTTGAAAGATTAGATTTATGACAGCCCACGGCGGATTATGAAGAATAATTTATCAAATGTCAGCGCCTGCAGCCTACAATTTACAGAAGGTTTGCTTAAACTGAGGAGATCTGATTGGACTGCACCCTCCCCCCAACCACTAATGAATGACAGATCTAATGGATGGCTTCCCGGGGCTGGCCAGCCACACTGGGTGTTTATCTGCTTTTTATTAATCATTATTATCACAACATTTCCATAGAGTCCCTCCACCCACAGCGCTCAAGGTGCCCAGCCACCCTGAGGGAACTGTAGCCACTTTAGCTGCCCCGGATCAGCTGGAAGGCCCGGAGACCCCTCGCCAGGAAGAGAATGGGGACATTAAAACCTCACCTCCATTCATTCGCCAATTATGTGCCAGCTGCCTTGATGGCAGTGCTGAGCAGGAGCAGAAGTCTGTCATCTGGACCGGAAGAGGGAGACGCAGCAAACATAAACTGAGGCAAAGTGCAACTGTGTGATGGCTGTTGAGGAGGGCAGTGAGCTCTGAGACTGTACATGAGGCGGCTTCCCTGCAGAGGTGACCGTCGAGCTGTGATTTGAAGGATGAGTAGGAATTCCCTCGAGGAGGAATTCCTATTCATTCCTTCTAGGCAGAGAGGATGGCACGTGCAAAGGCCCTGCAGTGGGCAGGGAGGGAGTGCGCTGGTCATCAAAAGAGGCCTTCTGTTCAGGACAGAGAGAGCTGGAGGGGGCCAGAAGGAGGAGAAGGGGCAGGAGAGGTAGGCAAGGTCAGCCCCTGTGGGTTGTGCTAAGGATCTTGACCCTGGGAAGCTGGTGATGTGGTGGAAGCAGGGAGACGTGACATGATCAGCTTATGTTTGGAAAAACTCACCTGAGCTGCATGTGGAAGAGGGCTTGGCAGAGAAAGGAACACGAATGAGCAGACCAGTTAGGAGTCTTCAGGTGAAAGAGGATGGTGGCTTTCACTTGCTCATAGAGCCAACCTGACAGCCTCCTTGTTCCAATGCCCTTTTCATTAGACTGTATGCTCTTCATGGAGACATCAGATGGGGTACCCACTATTCTTGCTACCATTTTTGGGGGGTCTTCTTTGGCTCTATCCTAGACTCTTTTTGTATGATGTTTCATACAATACTATGAAGTAGGTACCAAAATTCCCATTTTACAGATGAGAAAGCTGAGGCACCGAGGGGTTATATCACTGCCCAAGCTGTTGCACCTTGGAGCCAGAATTTGAGTCGGGGCAGTTGGACCCTGAGCTTGTACTGGAATCACTATGCCTTGCTGCCTCTTGGATCTGACTGTCCTGGCCAGCAGGTGGGCATTCCTAGGGAACACACCATGGCTCTCCTAGGGTGGGCTGCCCCTGGCTTCTTGCTTCTTTTTCTGTCAGCTACTTGTCACCATCCTGCAGGAGAAAAGAAGCTTAGTCTGACCTGTGATGCCTTTGGCAGAGCCAGATAGATGATTACCCCATACCTGGAGGCTCTTCAGCAAATTGGTAAGAGTTGAGTGTTGTGCCAGCTTCCTTGCAAGAATTTCGACAGGAATGATGTTTTGTTTTTTTGGGGGTGACCCTTGTTGAGAAGGGCCTCAAGTTCTGCTGTTGGCCCAGCTTGGCAGTAGCAAGTAAGTAACAGCTCTGCAGAACCGATGCTTTGATCTTTTAGAACCTCAGAGAGAACACAACTTCCATGAAAAGATCTAGGTGTCCTTGAGCTATTATTGTTGACGTGATTTTTGTTATAATAAATTGTTCTGAGTGGGCAGCTGCAGATGGGGGTGCCCCTACCTTGAGGCAGGGCAGCCGTTGAGTGGGCAGACGGAGAGACACTCGGATGCCCTGTCCTCTCCCCTGGCCCCGCAGGGTCTGTATGGTGGTGTTGGAGGTCCCCTCTGCTTACCTTGCAGGAAGGTCCCTTGGGGTTGGGTGAAGCACAGTGGGAAGGGGGCACCCTCTCCAGCAGGTCCTGCTGGAATGCAGGTGTGTTTTTCAGAGGCTGTCGCCTACTTCCAGTAGGATATTCTGTTGGACCAAGGTCCCCTCATGGCTCGGGACTGCCTGTTTTGTTGGTCTATGTTCCTAGCAGGGTTTCTGTCATGTATATATTTGTTGATTGATTGGCTTAGGCTTGTTGTTCAGTTGCTCAGTGGCGTCCAGCTCTTTGCGACCCCATGGACTGCAGCTCGCCAGGCTTCCTTGTCCTCCACCATCTCCCAGAGTTTGCTCCACCTTGTGTGCGTTGAGTCAATGATGCCATCCAACTGTCTCACCCTCTGTCTTAGGCTAAGGAATGGCAGATTGGTGTCATCTCATATGCTAACTCTGGTCAGTTGGTAGTGGCTGCCTGGAGCTCAGGGTTGAGAGATTTTGAGACATCATCTGGGCCCAGCAGGAGTGAAGCTGTGATTGATTAGTGATGTCTGGCAGGGTGTGCTCGGGGGTCCATTAATCAGCTACTGCTTCATAACAAGTCACCCCTAAACTTAGTGCCTTAAAACAACAGGCATCTGATGTTTTAAGGTCTCTGCGGGTCAGAAACTTGGGGGTGACTCACTGGATGACCTCGGCTCTTCATGAGGTTCTAGTCAAGATGTCAGCTGGGGTGCAGGCATCGGAAGGCCTGAGTGGGAAGGGAGGAGCTGCCTTCAAGACGGCCCATGGTCGGCAGGAGGCCTCGGTTCCTTACCACGTGGGCCTCTCCACAGACTGCTTGAGGGACCTCGTGACATGCAGCTTGCTTTCCCCCAGGCAAGTGTTCCAAGAGAGAAGGCAAGGAGGACATCACGCTGACAGTTGGAAACTGGACAGTGTCCTTTCCTCTACGTGCTCTTTGTTAGGAGTGATGGTCATTAAGTCCAGCCCCTACTCAGGGGGCAGGAATTGCAGCAACTGGGACAGCAGTTGATGGGGCAACTCTGAGATGTAGGGCTTCTGGGGACAGGCTCCTGGGGAATGCTGCCCAGAGGGGGGAATGGATTCCTATCCAAGGCAGGCTTGGACAGTGTTTTGCAGAGTTCTAGCCAGCTAGAGCTCTGCTGTCTGCCTCAGGCTGGGGTGGGTACCGTTCATTCCTGCCACTTCATTAGCACAGGGACTTGTCCTTCTCCCCATCAGGTGGCAGCCAAAGGCTGCTGGCACCCAGCCAGGTGTGGGGTGGGCCATCTCAAGACTGTGAGAGCCAGATGTCGTTTGCTGCTGATGCCATGGTAACCCGCTCAGGTGCCCTGGGCAGTTGTCCTGGCTCCTCACTGGGAATTGCCTGGCCCCGGCATCAAGGCCTGGATTTGCTTCTTTCTAGAGCTGGCCCCTTCAGGGTCTGTTTGATTTGTTAGCTTTATCATGTGGGGATGTCGTTTCTGAATCCAGAAGAGGTCTGAGGTGAATGAGTGTGGGGGTAACAGGAGAGGATATTTTCTATTGGACCATCCTGGAAAATCTGGGACATTCTCCACCCTGTGACTGATGCGCCAGTCCTCATGAGACTTTCTGGCTGTAGGATCTGGTGGGGCTGGCTGAGAGACCCAAGTGGAACTCTCCCCAGGGATCATTATTGAGGCTTCTCCAAAGATCCTGACTTCCTGCCTCCTTATTTTGGGCTGAATGAGGACCTGGCCAGCACTTGTCTCCTCAGTGTGGCATTTTGGAAACATTGCCTGGTAATCTGGCTTCGTGGGACTCCTCCTGGCTGATGTTCTTGGGAGTCACTCTGCCCTGGACTGGGGTATCATGCGTGTGGTCTCTCAATTCCTGGACCTCAGCTGAAGCCAGTCGACATCGTTTTCCTTCCAGTTTTATTGAGATGTAATTGATACACCTTACTGTATAGTTTAAGGTATATAGCGTGATGGTTTGACTTACATATATTGTGAAATGATTACGGCAATAAATTTAGTTAACATCCATTATTTCATATCAGAGAAGGCAATAGCACCCCACTCCAGTACTCTTGCCTGGAAAATCCCATGGACAGAGGAGCCTGGTGGCCTACAGTCCATGGGGTCTCAAAGAGTCGGACACAGCTGAGCGACTTCACTTTCACTTTTCACTTTCATGCATTGGAGAAGGAAATGGCAGCCCACTCCAGTGTTCTTGCCTGGAGAATCCCAGGGATGGGGGAGCCTGGTGGGCGCTGTCTATGGGATCACACAGGGTCGGACACGACTGAAGCGACTTAGCAGCAGCAGCAGCAGCAGCATGTCATATATTCGTGTTACAAAGTCTTAACCTGAGCCTCTGGTCAGCTAACCCCCTAGGGGTGACATGTTTTTTCTGGCCTTTCTGATGTCCATAAACTCCCCAACACACACACACCCACACACACCCACACCCACACCCACACCCACACCCACACACACCCACACACACACACACCCACACACACACACACCATACAAAGCTAGAGCAACTTTCTTTCTGATTATTTTTCCTTTTCCAGACAGGGACATCGATATATTTGAATCATGGGCCGACAGTAATTAAAAAGCACATAACTAGTCATTTTAAAATGTAGTTGTTTTACTTAATTGATTTTGCCGCCAGACCCAGAGGGGAAGAAATGAGAGCACAGGGGAAAGGAAGCCTTAGAAAGGGAGACAGGTTCCTGCGAGTGACTGGAGGCAGCTGAGGGCCCTGCTTGAATCTAATTGCTGCAAATGCTGCAGTTTGTTTCTGCTAATGGTTTTCTGCTGAAAGGGCTGGGGGGATGAGGCCTGATTGGAGGGGGGTGGCGTTTGTTTCAGCTGCATGGGGGGTATAATTCTGCTTTCAGGACAGGGTCTGTTTTTCCTTATTCTCTATCAGCATAAAGTACTTTCAGCGAACACTTTGAATCAAGGTTCCATTTAGAGATACTTTATTCATATTTAATTACAGGCTGTAGCACCAATCTTTAATTACCTTTTTTAATAAGCCAGCTAGGAACATTCACTAGCAATCAGTTAATGTGTGTGTGTGTGTGTGTGTGTTTAAGCACAGTGGGGTGTGGGTGTGTGATTACTGATAGAGGGGAAGGGTGGCCCCAGGGGCTCCGGGAGGCGGTGGGGGCAGGGGTGGGTGGGGTGGGCTATCTGTCCAGCAGGTTCCCTGCGCCCTGTGACTGGTGCACCCTTACTTCCCTCGCCTCTGTTTGCTTCCACTGGTCAAGTGGGAGATTTGGGCAAGTCCTCACAGCTCGGCCTCGTTCAGGGTTGCACCTGGGCTTGAGTGGTCCTGGGATCGCCCCCCATTCCAGCCCCTGGTGGGAGCAGGGGATTGTAGAAGGCCCCCTCCCCATTTCCAGGGGCTATGGGAGATCAGCCTTCCTCTTACCCGGAGGCTGGGCTCTGCTTGCCCTGGCTGGTTCCCCCTACCCCTACTCCCTCCCCGCTTCTGGCGGCTCTTGTGGACACACAGCCCTAGGGATGCCATGTCAGCCTTCGGTTGCAGTGACTCTGCAATGTCCCTGCAATGACACGGATTCGAAGACTGGTTGTCCTTCTCAGAGCAAGAGCAAAATGTTCCCAGGGAGCCAGGCAGAGGCTTGGGGTGGGGGTAGGCTCGGATGACCCCCAAGACCTCCTTGTAGTGGGGAGATTGGCCTAGTCTAGCTGCCAGAGGTGAGGATCTGAGTTCACAGCTTTTTTTTTTTCCCCAGAAAAGCCTTCTCCTTGGTGCTCCCTTCAGGAATTACCAGAGGGCATCCTAGGAAGTGGTGTGGTTGTCGTTATGTAACGGACGGGAGCATTGCTGAAATCCCACCCTTCTGTTTCTGGATCTCAGTCCCAGCAAGAGGGTGGGGAGGGGATGGAGCTCACACGCACAGAGCCTCTTGGGGGCACTGGGCACCATGCCCAGGTTACTTTCATTTATTCCAGCTGGGGCCTGAGTGCACACTGCGTCAGTCAGAGCCCCTTCAGTTGTGTGTGACAGAAAACAACTCACACTGCCTTCAGCAAAAGAAAAAAAAAGATATTATGGGGTGGGCACCGAGGCGTGGCTAGGACCAGTGTGAGCGGGACTCACTCTTTCCAGGCTCAGCTCTCCTCTTTGTTTCTACTGTGTGACCCCTGGTAGCTCCAGACTTCAGGTTCAGTTTTCAGCTTCAGGTTGAACAGCAAGAAAGAAAAGCTCTTCTACCGGTCAAACAGTTGAGTCTGATTGGACCAGTTGGGTCATGTGTCCACCTCTGATCTAATCAGGATGGCCCGTGGTCCCCAGGGTTCTGACTCAGCAGGCCAGGGGCTCACACCCACCCTGGAGTAACAGGTGGGGTGCCCCCAAGGTAAAT
Organism: Oryx dammah; assembly: GCF_014754425.2. Lineage (NCBI taxonomy): Eukaryota > Metazoa > Chordata > Mammalia > Artiodactyla > Bovidae > Oryx > Oryx dammah. The sequence continues at coordinate 13,941,161 of NW_024070210.1, read as the reverse complement.
CCTACTCCTGACACGTGCTTTTACACATGTGAGGCCTTTGGAATAGGAGGGCTGTGGGAGTGGGGTGGTCCGGCCATTTCAAAAGGAAGAAAGAGTTGGTTCAGCCCCTCTCCGATAGAATAGTGGATTCGATCCTTCCACAAATATTTGTTTAGCACCTACTAGTTTCAGTCCTGTTCTGAGTGCGAGGAAGTCAGCAGCGAACAAAACAGAAAAAAAAATCACTGCCTGTTTGGAGCTGGTGTTCTAATGCGGCATGGAGGGCGGGTGGTCCCGTCGTTCTTAGTCTATGCCCAGGCCCAGGATAATGGGTTCTTGTGTGGAGAGACCCCGGGTGATTCAGGGTGATGATGTGGGAAGGAGCTGGCCCTCAGGGAGCCCAGAACTCACAAGGGAGGGAAAGAGACAGGTTGCGTGGTTGGGGAAGGGGGCGCTAAGGAGAGGTACAAAGTGAGGAAGGCGGGGGACGGGAAGCCAGTCTGGACGCATTGCCCGTGACAGAAAAGGGGAGGCCCCTCCCGCGTTTGCCTGGACCTTTGGCCCCCTCAGGATATTGACAAATGGCATGGAGTCAGTGAAAGCTACAAAAATGATGACAGGACTGGAGGGAGTGATTTATGAGAGGAGATTAGTGGAGTGATGGTGCGGCCTAGCAAACAAAGGGATAGGGTGGGGGAGGCTGTGGGCCCTATGAACCTCCGAAGTCCAAGGAGAGGCGAGGGGCTGAGGGGCAGCGTGGAGTGGCCACTGCAGAAGGAGGGCAAAGCGAGGCAGTGGGGGCCAGGGCCTGCATCGACCTCGGCGTGAGAGCCTGGCGTGAGAAGGAGGGGAGGTGTGTGAGATGTGCATACAGGGGTGTGTGTATGTGTGCGTGTGAATGTCTGGCTTTTCCAGAATTGTGAGGCTATCCAGGGGACTCAAGAAATGGAGGGGACGAAGATTTCTGCCCTGGGGAAATTCTGCAAGAAGCTTTTGGGGCCCTCCTTCCCATCTGGGAGAGTATTCCTATCTAGACTGTTTAGCTGATAACCACTCAAGTCAGAAAGACCTTCTGCTTCAGGAGAACTGGGATGGCATTTCTAAGAGGGAAACGGGGAAGGAAGAAGGGAAAGTGAAGTTGCTTAGTCCTGTCCGACTCTTTGCAACCCCATGAACTGTAAGCCTACCAGGCTCCTCCATCCATGGGATTTTCCAGGCAAGAACATTGGAGTGGGTTGCCACTTTCTTCTCCAGGGGATCTTCCTGACCTAGGGATTGAACCCGGGTCTCCCACATTATAGGCAGACGCTTTACCATCTGAGCCACCAGGTAAGTCCAGGAAGAAGGGAAGAGGAGATTAAAGAGCACGGGGTATATGGTCTGATTCGTAGAGCAAGTGAGGCACAGAGGACAGGGATTGCCCAGGATGCCTGGCATGGCATCACCCGTGAAGACCAAAAGCCTGACTCTGGTCTGCAGCTTGGGAACTCTGCCAGGGGGCCGGGTCAGGAGTGAACTCTGGGACCTGCATCGAGGCTCAGGCAGCAACAAGTGGTCATTGCTGGTTTTGGAGCCTGCAGCCCACGCGTCCTTGAGCTTTCCAAGTTGGCGGGGTTGAAGCATCTTCCATCTGATGCCCTGTCTTGAGCTGCCCTGGGCCCAGGTTTTAACTTTTGAGTGTATCCATATGTGAGAACCTTGGAGGCACACATGGTGCAAGTGTTCATTGCTTAGTCATCTCCGACTCTTTGCAACCCCATGGACGATAGTCCACCAGGCTCCTCTGTCCATGGGATTCTCCAGGCAAGAATACTGGGATGGGTGGCCATTCCCTTCTCCAGGGGATCTTCCTGACCCAGGGATCGAACCTGGCTCTCCTGCCTTGCAGGCAGATTCTTTACCGTTCAAGCCACCAGGGAAGCCTCTGGAGGTCCAATGGTAGGTGATTAAATGGATGGATGATGCATAATCTTGGACATTCTAGATGGCACTTTTTTGGCTTTAAGTAGAGATGAGCTGGGTTTCCAAGCACAGGTGAGTCACGTCCTCCACATGTGTTTTCTGTCTCACTTCCTGAGTGAGGACAGGTGTGTGTGAATTTCCGTGGCTCCGAAGGACCCAGGCAAAGCAGCTGAGAGAGGAGAAGTCTGTCATGGAGGCATTCGCCACCACCGGCGGAGGCCCTGGCCCATCCTCCTTTCGCCCTTCTAAGTGAGTTGAGTCCTCGTAACTGCCCTGTCCTCTCTTCTCCTCTCTTGACAGATTCATGATTTGTTCCTGAGCTTTGACGACACCCCTCTGGGAGCGGCCTCCCTAGCCCAGGTCCACAAGGCCGTGCTGCATGACGGACGGACGGTGGCCGTGAAGGTCCAGCACCCGAAGGTGCAGGCTCAGAGCTCGAAGGACATTCTTCTGATGGAGGTGAGAGCCTTCCTCCTCCCCTCCCTTCATCCTCATTCAATGTTTCCCTGGGATCCGGGCAGTCCCAGTGAAACTGGTGGAAGGCCTGTGGGGTGGAGTGTGGGCCTCCGAATCACAGAGCGAGAGAGGAGAGCTTGAGATCACAAAGGTGTCATGACACCACTGCGACCCGGGGACCCAAGGCTGGGTTGGCCGATTTTTGATTCATTCCTGGGAATTGTTTTGATTAATTCCTGGGAATTGTCTGTGGATGGTCTCAGAACATGTGGGCAACTGCTGGGGCCAAGGAGATCTGGTAGGGGGGGAATGTTGTAGAAACGAGGTGACCCAAATAAGTAATTTCCTTGGGGGTAGAAAAAGCTACATCCTAATCTGGTCGATTATAACGAACGGGAGCATGTGGTCAGCCAAGGAGTTTGAACATGACACGAAGATCACGTAGAAATGTTTATGCAGAGAGCTCGTTTGCTTCTCTGATACTTGTTCTGCATGAGCAAACGCACATGCCCTAAAGTGGCCCTGAGACAGCTCTAGTGGATCTTGTGCTTCTGGACTTTTCTAGCTCCCTGCCTCGAGCAAGGGGAAAGGGTGAGTGGCCAAGGCTTGGGCCATCGCCAGCAGCCCCAGGGAGGGCCGCAGCCTGCTAAGCCTGCCAGCGTGTTCCCCTCCTTCCTTTCCCTTTCCTTGGTTCCCTGTCCTCACTTTGGACACTTAGTTCATTCTTTCAGCTCTCTGTGACTAAACCCGACAGGTGCATAGGACACACGAGTGAGTGACCTGCCTCTTCATTCTCGGAGAGCTCCCCCACTGCCCCGTTTAGTGGAGGCCTGAACACAAACAGTCCTTGACTGTAAGCTCCATCTAAGGGGTGTTGGCAAGGTGCTGCGGAGCCTGGACTGACGGGGGCATCAGAGGGGCTTCACCGAGGCGCCCACAAGACCGCTGGACAGTGGAAGGGTGACCCATCCAAAGGTCTCGAGTCTTAGGGGAGCAGGGTGCATGTGGAGAGTGTCAGCTGGTTCAGATGGTTCGAGCTGGGCGTGGGTGCAGGCGAGGCTGGGAAGGTAGGCAGGATGGAACACAGAGGTCCTTGGGGTCCAGGCTCAAGTACAGGGTGGAGCACATAGTAAGTACGTATTTACTGGGGAACCGAGCAGATCTGATTTTCTCTTGCAGTCAGTGGGGAACCATTTAAGAATTTAAATCAGGGAAACATCGTGATCAGACATGCCTTAGAAATAAAAGTATGTTAACAGTCTGGAGGATGTTTGGGGAGGCAGGAAGACTGCAGCCAGGGAGACTAACTGAGGGCTGCTGCACCGCTCTGACAGAGCAGTGGTGTGAACCAAAGCAGCGTCATGGGGGCGGAGGAGAGGTGTGGATTCATGGGGTGGGGGCATCAGGACTTTGTGGCCAGCTTGGTTCATGTGGATTGAGGGGAGATACCGGTGTGGATGAGAATGGAAACGAATCGTATGTTTCTGGCTTCCGTGATTAAACTTGGGGGCTGTTAACCATGTGTATCAGTCTGGGTTCAGGTGGGGAAAAATAACTTGCTCTAGGCACGTCAGAGGGAGTTTAAAACAGAACATGTGGTTCACCGGGGATGGAATCGTTGAGAAGCCAAACGGGATGGTGAGATGGTCATCCAAGGCAGGAAGCCACTGCCGCCCTTGTAGCAGAGGGAGAAGAGGTGGCTGCCTGGACCCCAGGTGCTGGGGCCACCGGAGGGGAGTGGGTCATGGCCATCGGGTCCACGCGGTGCTGGAGCCACAGATGCTGTTTGAGGTGGGGGGTGTTTCACCTCCTCCTGTCCCCCTGTGTGCCACCAAACCTAGCTGGAAGCTGGTTGGCAAGGGAGCCTGGGGAATGTACTTTCTTATGAGATAAGGGGGTGGCATGGATGTCAGAACAAACGCAGTGGGTGATGGAGCAACCATGTACTCTAAGATTGCTGTCCGGATCTCTCTTGTTTAGTCACTAAAGTCGTGTTGGGCTGTTTGTGACACCATGGACTATATAGCCCAAAAGGCTCCTCTGTCCGTGGGATTTCCCAGGCAAGAATCCTGGAGCGGATTGCCATTTCCTTCTCTAGAGGATCTTCCCAAGCCAGGAAGTTCTTCCCGAGAATCTTCCCGAGCCCGCCATCTCCTGTTTGGCAGGCTAATTCTTTAGCACTGAGCCACCTGGGAAGCCCATCTATGATTCAGGCTGGGAATACAGGTTTCTGGATTTATCAGCAAGGAGACTCATGGGAGACTCATACTCAGGTGGCCAAAGTATTGGAGTTTTAGCTTTAGCATCAGTCCTTCCAAGGAACACCCAGGACTGATCTCCTTTAGGATGGACTGGTTGGATCTCCTTGCAGTCCAAGGGACTCTCAAGAGTCTTCTCCAACATCACAGTTCAAAAGCATCAATTCTTCGGCGCTCAGCTTTCTTCACAGTCCAACTCCCACATCCTTACATGAATACTGGAAAAACCATAGCCTTGACTAGATTGACCCTAGGCTTAAGGGGTAGTGACATAGACTCTGCCTCTTGATGGGGGAATGGCATGGTTCCAGAAGAGCACTAGAGTGGGAGACATTGTTGCAGTCGTTTTGGACAATAGAGTCTGTCAGAATTAATTGATATTGCCAAGTGGAATGTAAATTAGTAAAACTCTGAAAAGAGTATGTTGAATTTGGTGACTTAGAGTTTTTTGGGAAGAACAGGGACGATGGGGTGAGTGGGGGTGAAAGAGAATTGAGGACTCAGGGAGTGGAGACGGCTAATGGAGACTACCCTTTCCATGTTTGGCCTTGGATGGTGGGGGACAGTGAGGGTAGTGGTTAGATCTAAGCACAGGATTAGGTGGGGGTCTTGCAGAGGCTGTCGCTGATGGGGAAGGGGCAGCGGAGTTGGGGGCTTAGAGATTCAGGGGAGAGCAGTAACTGATAGAGCTGGTGCGGGAGACGCCTGGAGGGACTGGGCCCCAAGGACACAGGCGGAAGCGTGAGGCTTTGGCAGCCTCTGTTCTGGGGCTAGAGCTTTGTTCTTGAGGCTGGGTCCAGATGAGTGAGTGGGGCAGAGGGGGAAGGCGGGGACAGTGGGCAGCCTGATAGTGTCTATTTTTTCCTCTGAAGTGGGAGGTAAGACCATCTGCTGAGAAGGAGGGGGTAGGAGGTGGCATGGAGGCTTGAGGGGGATGAAGGTTTGGAATCCTGCTGGGTGCGCTGGAGAAGGGAGCTGACCGGGACCCGGGAACGGGGCTGCTGAGTGGCACTGGGAATTCACCTGGGTTTTCTGAAGCATCAGTCCGTGGTATGGAGCAGCCACAGATGGAAGCACACAGCCAGTCTCGGAGGGTCCCTGGGTGTTCCTGGGCCCCTGCGGCCACACCTGAGTTGGGCTGGAACCTGTCTCTGCCTGGTGGTACCCACAGGGCCCATGGGGGCTGGGAGGACAGCTCACATCTCTCCTCTGCCCAGAGCCTCACCCTTTCCTAAGTAACTGTGGCTGTATGGTCAACTGTAACAATAGCAGTGGTGAAGATTTAGCATCTTCCTCCCTGAGATAAGCATCAGATGCTTTTCTTGAAATCACCAGCCGTGTGGCCATGTGCTGAATACAGAGTACCGGCTCCCTTGCAGTGGCTGGGGCTAGGATCTCAAGGCGGACCAGAGACCCGCACTCACCACCTGCAGGAGAGAAGCTGGAAACGAGGCCTGAGATCTTCTGTGGACCGCCAGCAGCAGCAGCAGCAGCAGCAACAGCAGCACAGAGTGGTACTGCCTTCTCACCGTGCTTGGCTTCTGGTGGGAAAAGTCTTAACTTGGTCACCGTTCTCTGGTTTACAACCAAGAAGCGCCAACTGGAAAGCTCATTTTGTTTTATGTGTGAAATGAGCATGACTTTTTTTTTTCAGACCTAAATTAAGCCCAGACCTACATGGTGCCTTGATTTTAGGGGTGATATTTTTTTGGGTGTGCTTGGTGGGAAAGAATGATTTCTGAAAGGCGTTAGGACTGTCATACCTGCCGGAAACTTGGAGATAGAGGGGAGACAAAGCTGCTTTTCTGCAGAGCTTTCTGGTGCTTTTTTTCTTGCTAATTCCAGGTGTTGTGTGCCCTCGGACTTCTCTCCCACTGCCCATTATTGTCTCTATCTCTTCTTCAGCCCTGTGTTTGGTCCTGGCCTTGTCTTGAGAGGAAGAAAATTTGGGTAAAGTAGTTCATACTAAGGGGAGAGTGGCTCATAGGCTTAACTTCTGGATATTTGCAGTTTACGAAGTGGGCTTGTAAATCCAAACACATGTCTGCTGTAAGGATAGAGGTTTACAAGAGTGAAACTTTTGCGAATAAGGAGGTGGGGACTACTAGCTATATCAGTTAGGATGCTTTTAGCTGTGTGTATCAGGAAATCCAACTGACAGTGGTATAAATAATAGTAACCTATATTATCTCACATTTCAAGACATCTACAAGTGGGGCCAGCTGTTTCAGGTTGACTAATCCAGCACTTCACTGTGGCTTTTCAGGACCTCAGTTCTTTGTGTCTCCCACTCTGCCAGCTCAGCTTCCTGGTTTGTCCGTCTAAGGTAGTGCTCCTCGTGGCCCTCAAACAGCTGCAGGGTTCCTGCGATTACCAGTGTCTTTCCTCGTATTAAAGAATAGCCGTTCAGTAGAATTTCTTTCAGTACTCATTGGCCAGAAGCAGGCCTACTCGCCCATGCCTGAAGCAGTCTTGGCAAGAGGATTGGGACCACTTGGACTGCCTCAGACCGATTGTGATTCACCTTCTCAGGCTAAGGTCTGCCTTCCTTGAAGGTCATGAAACATGGACAAAATAGAGGTTCTTTTGGCCAGGAAGTGGGTTGGTGCCCAGGAGCATGTGCCACCCTGCTGTTTTGTGTCTCCTGTGAACCTGGGCCTTCTTCTGGGGAAGGAGACAGTCCTGGGGAGAGCTGCTGACTGGTGCCAGAGAATCAGAGACCGACGCTCAGTAAACGGTGATGAACCTGATGGTGTCGGTGACTTTGCACAAAAGAGAAAGGCACAGCCAAGGGTGTTTTCAGCTTTGTCATCATCACCTGATATTGTCCCTTTAATAGTTGGGGCAACTCTACTTCTCGATGCACGGCCAGTGACTCTTATTGATTTGAGTGGCTGTCCGGAGCCAGACTAATTGGGCCCAGAGATTGGAACAATGATTCAGCAGCAAGGGGTGAACTGACAAGGCAGAGTCTATCTGTCTGCTGGCGGGCTGGCTTTGCAGCAGTCCTTGCCTGCCCACGAGAGCAGGGAGCTTACTTAGCAGGCTGGGAATCACTGCCACTCTCCTGTCTAAGAACAGGGCAGGACTCAGTTGACCTGTGAGGGAGTGTTAAGACCATCATTCCCAGGTTTCAAGAGCATACCCTGTATTACACCCTGTTATCTCTCAAGCTTCTGAACTTGGTAATGAACGCCCCGTGCTCTATCCTAAAGAATCTAATTCCTGACCAGGTCCTTCGTGCATCACCTGTCCCCGAGGTCTGCAACATGAGGGCAGGGTGCTCAGATCTGAGCTCCAGAATCCCATCCCCCATTGGATGGCCTCTGGCTCACACCCAGGGTCTCTAAAAATAAAGACCTGTGACAGTTATGTTTTTGGTTTTTTTTGAACAACATTTTCAGTGCATGCTGTCTGTCATCTTGTTTCTTTTCCGAGTGTGTTGATTGAACAGTGGGTGGCTAGGTGATGTTTGTGTTGGCACAGAATCCAACAGCTGATTTTATTTTTTAAATACATTTTTGAAAGCCCCAGAGATGTAGATCATCCCTTGGAAACTTCTCTTCACCCTGTAATTCTGTTTTCTAAACAGTATGCACTTTAATAACTTATCTGAACAAAGATAAACCCCATGAACGGTAAGCTATTTACATCACTCTGAATTGATTTTCGATCCTTGTCGAACATCCATTTTTACCAGCTCGGATCCATGAAGGCGTTCTAGTTAGTGTCCTGTTTTCCTGTGGACCGTTATTTCTTTTATAATATATAATAAGGTGATAGCAGTAACTTGAATTTCAGTTGCGTTTTACAGTTTACAAAGCTCCTTTTATGGTTTATCTCAGGCTCTCTGTTGTATTGTCCTATATTGTGCTGCCTGAGACAGGACTGCATAAAGAAAGAAGTGAAAGGAAGAAAGAAAAAGTGGGTCCGAGTCCCACATTTGAAATTACAAGCTATGTGACCTTGAGAAATGCTTTAACCTCTTGGATCCAATTTCCTTCTCTGTGAAATGGGCAAGAGGAGGAAGAAATGAGAGCATGTATATCAAGGGCCTCATAGTGCAGTGCTTGTGTCTGAATAATGATAATTCCCATTTTTTTGCCATCATATATAGCAATCACTAATTTTCAAACTTTTATATGACTCTCAATTTTTCCATTATGTTTCTGTGTGGTCCATAATTTAGTTTTCTTCCTGGGAGCCAACAGTCCTATAGGAAAATGATTTCATTATTCTCCCTTGAAGGAACTATTAATTGTTGAATATACCATGATTAATTAACAAGGCTTCAAGTCAAGCAGAATATTCCCAGGCATTTCAAAACTGTGGTTCCCCCACGTTCAGAGGTAATCCCTTCTTCCACCCAATCTCCGAGGCATACAGATGTAATCCATCTGTGTAATGCACATGTGAGCATATAACTATTTCTGGGGAGAAGGCAGACCTTTTGGAATGTTCATTTATTCACTCATTCATTCACATGAATATTCAGTAAACATCTGCTGAGTGTTGAATACGTGCTAGGCACTGGTGAAAACACTGGCAGTTGGAAAAATTTTATGGAGAAGATGAATTTGGGAGAAAAATCAAAAAGTCAAATTGATAACAACACCTGTTTTATTTTAGTTGATTGCATCTGTTGTCAAGAAAGAAAAACTTAAAAGAATCTGCTGGGGGCGGGCTCTTCAGAAGGGAACTGAATTAAAACAGAGGGTGAAATGGAGTTTTGTTTTCTTTTCCCAGGTTCAGAAAAGTCCAAAGTGGCAGCAGCCCAAACTGTTTTAGATTTGGATAAGATGACTTTTTTTTTTGGACTGGATGCCTCTTAACCTGACCTCAACCCTCCCTTTGAAGTTCAAGGGGTGATAAACCCTCAAATTATGTACAAAATTATGGGAGTATGTGTGTGTTCTGGGCTTCATTGCTGGCATCATATTTTCAAATTGGTGACTTCCTATAAAGGGGATGATGTCCTCTAAAACCATGAACCACTAACTTCCATCCAAACAGACCCTCTCATTTTAAAGTAACCAAGGGAGTGACTTGCCAACCACCACAGAATGGTTTGGAAACCAGTTTTATGAGTCCTGCAAAGTCACAAGGGTTATGAATTAGTTTACTAACTTATTAGCAATTAATATCAACCAATAAAATCTTTGACTGCTTTTATGATTAATGATGTAAAGTATTAATAATAACCAATAGTATTAGTAAGGACTAATTACATAATTGATTGGTAACAGAAAAATCTTTAAGGTGCCTTTCAGGGCTGTTTGGATATTGATGATAATTTAAAATTTCACAAATGACAGTGACCAGACAGTCAACAACGAGGAGATAGTGTGTGGCCACAGGAGCCTCATCGTCTGATAGAGACCCCACTTGGCTGCATGTGGGTCTCTGTGTGTACCTATGGCTGGCTGGTCCAGGGTCGTTCAGTTCAGTTCAGTTGCTCAGTCGTGTCCGACTCTTTGTGACCCCATGCATCACAGCACACCAGGCCTCCCTGTTCATCACCAACTCCCGGAGTTCACTCAGACTCACGTCCATCGAGTCAGTGATGCCATCCAGCCATCTCATCCTCGAAATCCCCTTCTCCTCCTGCCCCCAATCCCTCCCAGCATCAGGGTCTTTTCCAATAAGTCAACTCTTCGCATGAGATGGCCAAAGTACCAGAGTTTCAGCTTTAGCATCATTCCTTCCAAAGAAATCCCAGGGCTGATCTCCTTCAGAATGGACTGGTTGGATCTCCTTGCAGTCCAAGCGACTCTCAAGAGTCTTCTCCAACACCACAGTTCAGAAGCATCAATTCTTCAGCGCTCAGCCTTCTTCACAGTCCAACTCTCACATCCATACATGACCACTGGAAAAACCATAGCCTTGACTAGACAGACCTTAGTCGGTCAGTAAATACATTTTGGCTGAAAAAGATGAGTGAGACTCACTGTGGCTCCTTCCTCGTCCCTCCTGGGTGAGAAGGTCTGGAACCTATGCTGGAGCAAAACACACAAGGGCTTCCCAGGTGGTGCTGGTGGTGAAGAACCCGCCCGCCCGTGCAGGAGACATAAGAGATGCGGGGTCAGTCCCTGGGTGGGGGATCCCCTGGAGGAGGCCATGGCAACCCACTCCAGCGTTCTTGCCTGGAGAATCCCACAGACAGAGGAGCCTGGTGGGCTACAGTCCCTGGGGTTGCAAGGAATCGGACACGACTGGAGCGAGTTAACATGCAGCATGCACAGCACACAAGAGGCTTCTTGCCTGAGACTTGGAGCCTACAGACTGGAATTCAGGTGCCTCAGATGACAGCTGTGCCCTCGGCCTGGGCCGGGCAGGTGCTTCTGTTTCCTGTGCACCAGCTCTGCTTCCCCTTGGGTGGCAGCCAAAGGCCATCTGAGGGCACAGCGACGAGACGTGGTGCCCGGATCTGACACAGTCAGGCCCTTGCTGTTGCCACCTCTCCCTTCTCGTTTCATGTGACACCAACAGGAACAAAACATAAATGAAATCGATTATCATGAGGCCACAGGTCTGGCCCATGAAAGACTAGACAAGCCTTAAAAGAAATTAGACTGCAGCCAAATGTAATTAAAGAGGGTTTGAGAGAAATTGAGTATAATAACCCTGTGTGATGATTCTTTTAGAATGGTGTCTGTTTCATTGCCTCAGACATAGGATTTAAAAACAAAGTGGTAAATGCCTTGTAGTTAATGGCCCTGCTCTGGATTTATTTTGCTGTGCTGTGTGTGCCTAATACAGTGTTGGAATCATATCAGAGACTAGGGCAAACAAAAGCAGGAGAGAAGGCTTGTGACTGGGACCCAGCAAGGCCTTCTGGGTGGAGTGGGTGGTGGTTTGGTCAGCTTCAGCTGCTGCAACAAAATACCATCAACTGGGAGGCTTAAGCCACAGACACTTATTTCTCCCAGTTCTGGAGGCTGGGAAGTCCAGGCTTGAGGTGCTGGTTGATTCTGTTCCCAGGGGGAGCCTCTTCCTGGCTGTAGACAGATGGCTGCCTGCTCTCTGTGACCTTACCTGGCAGGGAAGCGGGGAGCTTTGGTCTCTCTCTTCTTATAAGGACACTAACCTGTCACAGGGACCTCACCTTCATGGTCTCTTCTAGGCCCAATTACTTTCCAAAGACTGCACCTCCGAACACTGTCTCCCTGAGCTTAGGGCTTGACATATGAATTTGGGGGGCTACATAAGCATTACGTTTCCTTAACAGTGGAGGAAGGTCTCTTGGTACCAATAGGCCCATGGTTCTTGAGTTCTTGCTCCTTGTCCTTCTGCTCTGACCAGGGCCAGAGATGGATTCTCAGAGGACCTGGACTGTAATCTATACCAAGAATCACAGATGAGAGAGTCTGTCAGTGGTTCCCCCCAGGCCCGACTTTGAATACCAACAGGAGGGTTTATAGGAGAGCAGGAAAGTTGTCTTCTGCCCCACCCCACCCCGATGCTGGAACATTTCCCATGGCTCCGGCATTACCCTTGCTTTCTCACTACAGAGCCATTGTTCGTGAACTTGTGAGACTATCTCATATCCAGAGCTCTGGTGGTGGGGTAGCCTCAGAACTGAGTCCGTGCCCACAGAGGGGCTGTGCTATGCCCTGCAGATACCTCTGGGCTCTGGTTCTGTGCCAGTCATGTTTCTTTCACATCATTAAACTGACAACTGAAATGCCAGATAAGTCTTCTAAAACTCCCTCTTTCATCACATCCTGACTCAAGGATCCACAGTGGACCCAGATGGCTAGAAATCCAAGCTTTTCATCCAAGTGGACAAATCCCTTATCTCTTACTCCTCTTGTCATGTCCACCCTTGGTTTCGTATTCCGATATAATTTTTTATCATGAAATATTTTAGATGTACAAAAAGCATAAAAGATGTTATAAATGCTCAGGTACCAACCACTCAGCCAAAGAAATAGATAGAATGCAGTTACAGCCACGGCCCCCTCCCATGGCTCTTTATCGACAGGACCACGCAGCACAAATCTAGGAGCAGCAAAGGCTTAAGATGTGATGTTCAGTGTGTTCAGTGATGTGCTTAAGAGCAAGGGTTTGGGGCTGAGTAGACCCAGGGGGAATTCTGGCTCTGGGCTTCCTTGCTGGGCACATTTAGGAAAAATCATATAACCTCTGAGAGCCTCAACTTTTTTCATCTGTAATATGGGGCTGATAAGAGTGTATACCTCCCAGAGTTGCTGTGAAGACTAAATGGAGGAATAAGGTGAGTAATAGCACTTACCCAGTGCTGGGCAAGTGGGGAACACCCAGCAAAGGATGGAAGCGGTTTCTGCTGGCGGTTGTTGGGCTTTTATGATCTAGGATTTGGATTACAGAGATGGGCCCCAGGGGGCCACTTTCCCACCCATCCTTATTCCAGGGGAGGCCTGGGGACTTGTCACTGCCCAGACCAGGCAGAAAGACAGGGACTAGACCACCCTTGGTGGGAAACATGGACTGGCTGATGGGGTGCTTGTGGGTTTCAGGTGCTTGTCCTGGCTGTGAAGCAGCTGTTTCCAGAGTTTGAGTTCATGTGGTTGGTGGATGAAGCCAAGAAGAACCTGCCTTTGGAGTTGGATTTCCTCAATGAGGGAAGGAACGCTGAGAAAGTGGCCCAAATGCTGAAGCACTTTGACTTCTTAAAGGTAAGAAGGCAGGGCCATGGGGGCCTGGTGATTGGGCAGAAGAGTACAGGGGTGGACTGGTCCCAGCCCTGAGCATCTCCCTTGCAGGACCCACAGGGGGTGTCTCCTTCTTGGGTCTCCTTTCTGAGGATGACTGATTTGTCCCTGGTGCTGCACCTTCAAGCCCTTGAAGGCTAAGTTACAAATTACCAAAGGGGACCGTTGACCTGTCCAGCAAACTGATGTCTACGGAATGGTCTACAGTTGCAAGACCCTGAGCCCTCCTGAGGGCCTGTAAGCCACGGTCTCAGCCTCCATGAACCATGGGTTGATGACACTGATGATGATGATGGTGATGGCGATGATAGCTAACGTTACTGTGCTCCGACACATTTCCTAAAACTTTATTACATCAGCTCACTGAATACACAGGTCTCTAACACGTGTCCTAGAAATCTCCACCGTTTGCACAATGGCACAGCAGAAACCACAGGGTTTATGGGCAAAAAGAGGGTTAGGCTTACAACACTCAAAAATGTCACCAGTGATCCAGAAAATAAAAGCAGATGGGAACCTAATGAAGTGCTAGCGTACTTTGGCACATTGTTAAATGGCTAAGAAATACAGAAGACCACAGCACACAATGGCACTTTACTGGACACGGGCTTGCGGAAATGGGCATCAGAAGATTTGCTGCTTGGGAGTTACTGTGAAGAGGTGGTAGCGGGGGTCATCTGAAATTGAACAGAAGTTGTGGGGTGCTGTGACCCATCACACACATGGCGATGTTTGAGCTGTGCCTGCTTAGGGTGTTCCTGTTTGGATCAGCCAGTTACAAGTTTTTTGCACTTCGGAGTATTTCTCATGGATGGTGCTGCACCACCAACAAATGTAAAATCTGTGTTGTGATCAAATTGTTCCCTCACGTATCTATTACATTGGAACAGATTCATGTTTTCAAGTATTTACGGGAACTGCTGACATGATAGGCGACACTTACCAGGGGAGACAACATCCAATGACACATAGTCTCAGCTCAGTGAGAGATCCTGCTTTAAGGATTCAGAAGAAGGGGCTTCCGGGGGAGCAGGGCAGGGAAGGCTCTGCTGAGGAGCTGGCCTTGGGGCTGGTCTTGGAGGACTGTCCTGATGTTCCCCACGGGGCCCATGGAGGTTGGAACGAGACAGATGCAAGCCCATGGCACTTGCTCTTCCAACACATTTTGTGGCTGGGCTTGGACCCATTTACCTGGGGTACCCCTTTCGTCACAGCAATGCAGGGGTCAGGCGCCTCTGGTGTCTATGTGGAGAGCTTGGCTTTCAGCTCTTGGAAGAGATCCATTCTCTGCTTTTCCGCTGGAGAGGCCTGGAGATTGTGGGAAGATGGGGTGCAGGGCTCCAGGTCCTAGTTCCGGAGCAGACAGTCAAGTGGGGCTCTTCCTGGGCAGGTTGTCTCAGCACGTGGGCTGGAAGGTCTCTTGCTTGGGACTGAAGTGTCCACATGGCTTGTGAAGACATCCTGAGAAGCCGGAAGCAGTGGTTTATACTTAGGCTCTCCACTTTGATGAACAGAGGTGGGGAGGGTGTGTCTAGCTGCCTGAGAATCCTAAATCTTGGTCCATGGGATGAAGACCCACAACTCTGGTGATCGGTGTGGTGTCTTGAGACACTGATTTGGTGGATGGTGTAGCCACTGGCAGAGTTCAGCTGTTTGAGTGAGTTGGGTCTGGCAAGACTCTCCCAGCCTGCTTGACTGGCTGGTCCTTACACAGCCCTACAAGGGAAATGCCACTGTGTGTGCAGACCTTCTTGTGTGTACAAATCCAGATGATATGGTAACATTGCCCTGCCTTGAGGTTCAAACCACCAATTCAATGAAAACTTGGCTTTCTCACACAAGTGATAATACTAACTGATAAGCGTTGTGTTGTTGGGTCTAAATGACTCTTCCGCTTACCTATTCCTTTTGTTTCATTCCATTATTCCACATTTATCGAGCACCTCCTGAGCCTGTGGTTGTGCTAGGATCTGGGGGTGTGTAGATTAAGCCAGAGATGGTTGGCTCCTGCCTGAGAAGACTTCCCATTTGGTGGGGGACACACACACAATGGGTTGTGTAGTTCAGATTGTGAGCACTATGGCAGAGACTGATCTCTGTTTCTGTGGATGCCCGAGAGGAAGTATCTAATTCTGCCCAGATAAGGAGCTCAGTGGGGGCTTCCAAGAAGTGTTGATTGTGCAAGGGGATAGGCAGAAGTTACTGAATGTTTCTTCTGTGGCTCTGAATACTACGCAGACACAGGGACACGAGATCCTTCCAAAAACCATCATCCCATTTTACAGGTGGCAGTCTTAGAGGAGAAGAGTTGGGGTACAAACAGCATTTTCTGACTTCGACTCTGGTGCTCATCTAAGGACATTCTGTTGTCTCTTACCCAGCAGGGGTGGTCCTCGGCGCCAGTACTGTGAGCCAGACAAACAGAACCATCTCCTCCACTGTTCCCTTGGAAACAGCAAAATTGTCCCCTGGCTGGGGCCAACTAGCATCTGTCAGACCAAGACATGTAATAATAATAATAACACAAATTTTTGAAACGAGGTTGCCAAATGGGTGAATAATTAATGTAACGATTTGACCTGCTGCTTCTCAAGCCCGCACCCCATTCCTAAGAGAATGTTAGAATTAAGGCTCCTGAGTAATTAATTTTGCCTAAACACATAACAAGTGGGAAGCAAATTTTGTGCCGTGCACCCAGTTCAGCTCTTCAAACAGGAGATAGATTGCTTTTGCACACTGGCACCCCATCACAACATCTGTGCGTAATTAAGCCTCAGCGCAGAGTTTACCTCTCGGTGTGTGAGGCCTCTTCCAGTGGGTTTAATAACCTCAGCCCTGTGCTATAAATCGCTGCACCTCAGACGAGTACCGAATGCAAATACACGTCAGGGAGACCGGGCCAAGGTGAGGGGGCAGCCAGGCCGAACGGTCAAGACCAGGGCATTTGTGGATCTGGCATCAGAGTGTGTGGGGAGGCGACAGGACAGCCAGTGAGGTCTGCGGCTGACCTTGGGGACAGCTGGGCCAAGATAGAGGCAGAGGCCTTAAAACCACAGGGTTTGGGACTGCAAGGGGTGGGAGCGAGTCTGTATACGTGGTGGAGGGGCTTGGTGAGGGGTTGTCTTTGGAGCAGGGGCCCCTCCAGGGTTCCCTAGTGCTGGGTCAGGAAGATCTCCTGCAGGAGGAGATGGTAGTCCACTCCAGTATTCTTGCCCGGGAAATGCCATGGACAGAAGAGCCTGGTGGGTATTGCCAAGGGCATGGGGTTGCAAAGAGTTGAACACCACTGAGCAACTGAGTGCACAAGGGGTCTGGGACTCTCTTGAAACTGGGGGCAGACCCTGCTGGGATGAGCATGCTTCTGGTGAAATAACTTTCTAAGGATCTCAAAGATTAAGAGGAACTGATGTCTAGTTATTAGTACTGTATCAGTTAATTTTTTTTACATGCCTCGGCTGTGTTAGACATTTTTAAAAGTGCTTTATGTCTGTTTACTCGTTGGTTCCCTCTTTTTCGGCCGTGGGATGCAGCAGTGGGATCCTAGCTCCCCAACCAGGGATCGAACCCATGAGCCCTGTGGCGTCTTAAGCACTGGACCACCAGGGAAGTCCCTGTATATTTCCTCCTTAATACTTACACAGCCCGCAAGGGAAATGCCATTATTAACTCCACGTCAGCCTTGGGGAAGAGGAGGCCCGGAGAGATGAAGCCACTTGTCCAAAGTCACACAGCTTCCTGGAAACGGGCAGAGGCAGCCTGGTCCCAAGCTCGCCTGTTAAACCGCTGTGCTGTGGCCCCTCTGGAATAATTGATGGGCAGATCCGAGTTTGTGGCTCAGCTGGTAAAGAATCCACTGGCAAGGCGGGAGACCTGGGTTTGATCCCTGGGTTGGGAAGATTCCCCTGGAGAAGGGAAAGGCTACCCACTCTAGTATTCTGGCCTGGAGAATTCCATGGACTATATAGTCCATGGGGGTTGCAAAGAGTTGGACGCAACTTTCACAAAACAATCTCAACAATATGAGTTATGCTGAACTGTCAGTAGCATCAACTCTCAGCCCTGGTTCTGTATCAGAACCACCTGGGAAATTCTCTGTGGCTGTCATATGCTGTGTCGAGCACCAGGACCTCATCCATGCCTGTAGGAAGCAGGGAACTTTGGTTTCATTCTAATTGTCATCAGCCTTTTACAGGCAAGGGGACCGGTGCTCAGAGAGATTATGCAACTTACCCAAGTCACACAGCTTGGCAGAGGCAGAGCTGGGGCCCCAGCCTGACCATCTGACTGCAGGCCTGTGCCCTGCTCCACTGGCCTCAGGTTCAGGGAGCTCCGTGGCCCCAGATGATGGGTGCTGGCCCAGACATGCCAGAACTTGCTTCCCAGGTGTGCTTGCCAGGCACCGGAACAAAGAGGAAGTGCAGGTCAGGGCCTGTTAATGAGGCTGAGGTCAAGGTCTTGGGCTGGAACTTTCCCTACTCTCTGTTCTCCTTCTTGGGGTCAGGATTGGCTCTGGTATGGGGGGCAGATGGGCCCTACGGGAGTGGGCCCTCCTGCTGTGAGGAGGTAGACCCCCGCCCCCCCCAGACTCAGAGGTCCTGAGGGCTGGGCGTGACCCTGCCTCTGGGGTCAGCAGGCACCTTGATTGCGAGCCTCCCAGGTTGATTTTTGTTTGGGCAGGGGACAGGGTGGTTCTTATTGCCTCTTTCAAAATTTTTTTCCTTCATTTTCCCTTATTTGATGGAAAAAGCTGAGAAAGGAATGGTGGTGAAACATGAGTGTTAGGGTGAAGTGAATTTCACCTGGTGCCCCTTAACCCTCCTGCTCACGTGCTGATTTAGGGGCAAGTCGCTTGATCTTGTATCCCATCAGGCCAAGTGTCTCCTAACTGAGCAGGAAGCACTTTTGCATTTTGCAGTCATTTCTGTGTTACATCCATCAAGGGGCAACCGCAGCCCTCCCAGAGCTCCCACGACAAACCCCTCTGCCTCCTTTTTTTCTGGTGGTGGGGGGGGGAGGGGGGTGGGTGCTGTCTCTGCTGTTTCAGAGCTAAGCAGTGCCTCCACAGACGCACATTCTATTGTGAGGCTGGGTTGGTTGCGTTTGGAGGGAGACCTGGGGGAAAGGTAGGGGATGGGGTCCCAGCACACTCAGAACCCTGGCCAACAAACCCAGGCAGTCTCCAGCCTTGGGGTTTTCTCTTTGCATCTCTGGCTCTTGCATGGCTGTTTTCCACGTTGCTTCAGGCAGGCACAGAGGGGTGTCTGACAGCGAGTCTCTAGAGCCCCAGGCACCCTGCTGTCAAGCTTCGGCCCTAGACATACCAGGGGAAAGACTTAACCCCCAAGTGTGTCCCTTTTACTTGGAAGCCTCAAATAGCATCTTCCCTGGTGGCTCAGCTGGTGAAGAATCCGCCCACAATGTGGGAGACCTGGGTTTGATCCCTGGGTCGGGAACATCCCCTGGAGAAGGGAATGGCTATCCACTCCAGTATTCTTGCCTGGAGAATTCCATGGACAGAAGAGCCTAGCAGCCTACAGTCCATGGGATTGCAAAGAACTGGACACGACTGAGCTGCTTTCACTTTCTTTCAAACAGCAGCTGCAAACTTGCACTTGTATTTTTAAAAAGACTTTTTAAAAAATGCCAAGCAAGACCGAATTTTAAGTTCACAGTGACATAGGGTCCCAGATTTCTCCATTGGTCTAGATTTTTAAATGGCAAAAACCGCAGGAAAGGAGAAAACAAAATGATGGCTTGGTTTCAGTAGGAACCTTTGTTCCAGAGGGTTCTCCTGTATGTATGGCCCCCTTTATCCCCAGAACTCCTTATTGAGATGGAGCAGGAAGAGTCTCCTTCCTTTTTTTTTTTTTTTAAATTTATTTTGGCCATGCCCAGGGCATGCAGAATCTTAGTTCCCTGGCCAAGGATCAAACCTGTGCCCCCTGCATTGGGAGCCCAGACTTTTGTTTAAAAGTTCCCTGGACCACCAGGGAACTCCCACAGTCTCCTTTTTAATGAGAAAAATGGAGGCATGGAGTATTTAAGTGGCTAGATTCAAATACAACAGTTATTAGTAGAGCAGGGAATAAAAAAAGTTTCTTGGCTCAAGCCTGCTGTCTTACTGCTATGTGAACTTTGAGAGCTGGAATGAGGGAAGACCTTATTCGCCCTAATCCCTTGAATTAGCTGCCCTTGCTTCTTTATTTGTAACTGAAATAAGCCCATTAAGTTGTTGGGGAATTGTGGCATGCTGAAAGCCTGGTCCTTCCTCCCTCCTGATATTGGTGGGACTCATAGGTGTCATTCTCTAATTTCTTGAAGAGATCTCTAGTCTTTCCCATTCTGTTGTTTTCCTCTATTTCTTTACAACAGAAATGGGAATGCGAAAGACTAGAGATCTCTTCAAGAAAATTAGAGATACCAAGGGAACATTTCATGCAAAGATGGGCTCAATAAAGGACAGAAATGGTCTGGACCTAACAGAAGCAGAAGATATTAAGAAGAGGTGGCAAGAATACATGGAAGAACTGTACAAAAAAGATCTTCATGACCCAGATAATCATGATGATGTGATCACTAATCTAGAGCCAGACATCTTGGAATGTGAAGTCAAGTGGGCCTTAGAAAGCATCACTATGAACAAAGCTAGTGGAGGCAATGGAATTCCAGTTGAGCTGTTTCAAATCCTGAAAGATGATGCTGTGAAAGTGTTACACTCAATATGCCAGCAAGTTTGGAAAACTCAGCAGTGGCCACAGGACTGGAAAAGGTCAGTTTTCATTCCAATCCCAAAGAAAGGCAATGCCAAAGAATGCTCAAACTACCGCACAATTGCACTCATCTCACATGCTAGTAAAGGAATGCTCAAAATTCTCCAAGCCAGACTTCAGCAATACGTGAACCATGAACTCCCTGATGTTCAAGCTGGTTTTAGAAAAGGCAGAGGAACCAGAGATCAAATTGCCAACATCCGCTGGATCATGGAAAAAGCAAGAGAGTTGCAGAAAAACATCTATTTCTGCTTTATTGACTATGTCAAAGCCTTAGACTGTGTGGATCACAATAAACTGTGTAAGATTCTGAGAGAGATGGGAATACCAGACCACCTGACCTGCCTCTTGAGAAACCTATATGCAGGTCAGGAAGCAACAGTTAGAACTGGACATGGAACAACAGACTGGTTTCAAATAGGAAAAAGAGTACGTCAAGGCTGTATATTGTCACTCTGCTTATTTAACTTATATACAGAGTACATCATGAGAAACGCTGGACTGGAAGAAACACAAGCTGGAATCAAGATTGCCGGGAGAAATATCAATCACCTCAGATATGCAGATGACACCACCCTTATGGCAGAAAGTGAAGAGGAGCTAAAAAGCCTCTTGATGAAAGAGTGAAAAAGTTGGCTTAAAGCTCCACATTCAGAAAATGAAGATCATGGCATCTGGTCCCATCACTTCATGGGAAATAGATGGAGAAACAGTGGAAACAGTGTCAGACTTTATTTTTGGGGGCTCCAAAATCACTGCAGATGGTGACTGCAGCCATGAAATTAAAAGACGCTTACTCCTTGGAAGAAAAGTTATGACCAACCTAGATAGTATATTCAAAAGCAGAGACATTACTTTGCCGACTAACGTCCGTCTAGTCAAGGCTATGGTTTTTCCAGTGGTCATGTATGGATGTGAGAGTTGGACTGTGAAGAAGGCTGAGTGTCGAAGAATTGATGCGTTTGAACTGTGGTGTTGGAGAAGACTCTTGAGAGTCCCTTGGACTGCAAGGAGATCCAACCAGTCCATTCTGAAGGAGATCAGCCCTGGGATTTCTTTGGAAGGAATGATGCTAAAGCTGAAGCTCCAGTACTTTGGCCACCTCATGCGAAGAGTTGACTCATTGGAAAAGACTGTGATGCTGGGAGAGACTGGGGGCAGGCGTAGAAGGGGACGACCCAGGATGAGATGGCTGGATGGCATCATGGACTCAATGGACGTGGGTCTGGGTGAACTCTGGGAGATGGTGATGGACAGGGAGGCCTGGCATGCTGCGATTCATGGGGTCGCAAAGAGTCGGACACGACTGAGTGACTGAACTGAACTGATAGGTGTCATTCACTCACATGGCAACTCGGCAGTCCTTGGTGTAGCCCAATGTCTTGGCTGCTTGTAGGGAAATCTATTATCTTTTTGATTATTGGGTGTCCTTAGAATCAGAGGGGTTAGAGAGTATATCAGTTAGGAATGCATTTGTTTGTACATAACTGACAGCTCCATCTAGAGTGTCTTAAACAAAAAGAATGTATTTTCCTCATATAACAGGAAGACTTGCCTGTTGATATTGTCTCAGTGGTCTGACAGTGTCAGAACTGGCATCTCTGTGATTGTCTTAGAATTTTCCTCATGGTTATAAAACAGCTGCTGCAGCTCCAGGTATCACTTCATTCTCAAGGTTGGAAGAGAAGGGTAAGAAGAGTTGCAATATTTATAAACATCCCTTTTTATTAAGAAAGTAGAAGCCTTCCCACATCCTCTAGCAGACCTCCACTTGTGACTCACAAGCCAGAACTGTGTCACATGGCCATAACTACTGCAAGGCAGGCAGGGAAAGTATTTTGTTTTTCCTGGGGAAGAGGAGGATTGGGAATAGGTGTTGGGTTAGGCTTCAGCACACTGTCTGCCACAGAAGGCTTGCAGGGAATGGTCATGAGAAAACTCAGGACTTCCTAACTGAAAACGTTATCACCCGGTTAAAATTTATTCAATCATGTATATAATAATTACACCCATTGTACAGGTGTTGAAACTGAGGCAGAGTGTTGATATTCACATGAGGAGCCTGAAATAAGCCTGTGAGAGAGAAATAGCTTTTAACCCCAACTGTGGCTCAGATCTGAGAGATTCCATGTATTTCCCCCTAAGCCCCACTTTTAGTGTGTGCTCTTCTTGTGTCTGGAAGGCGCTGAGCAAGGTGGGGGACTTATTCTCTGGTCCCCAAGCAGGAGGGTCCCTGGAGCAGCCTGCCCTTCTTTCTCGGCCTGCCTCCTGCCTTCCCTGCCTGTCTCTGCTGGGGTCCCTCTGGGCCTTCCCTCCTGTTCCCAGAAGGCATGTGAGCTGATGTCCGGCGCACGTGCCTATCTGTAGCCCTTGCCCAGAGCCCCCAGCCTCCCAGCCCCTCCTGACCTGCCCTTTCCCACTCCAGGTCCCCCGCATCTACTGGGAGCTGTCCACCAAGCGGGTGCTTCTGATGGAGTTTGTGGACGGCGGGCAGGTCAACGACAGACACTACATGGAGCGGAACAAGATTGACGTCAACGAGGTGAGTCAAGCGCACTCTGCTGCAGGCGGGGGCTGCCCAGCGAGGGCAGGTGTGTCCAGGGGAGGTCTCATGGCCTGGAAGTGGGGCCTGTCTTTTCTGAAGAGTTATTAAATCTCTGGAGCATGAAGCAACCTTCCAGGTCCTCTAGGGCAGCCTTCCGCCCATCTCGTGAGCCGGGCTTGGCAGTGGAGAGTGGGGTGCAGGCACGCGCTGGGCCCCTGCTGCAGGCCCTGCCCGAATAGGGGATTATCACCATCTGTCTTGTGTCGTCCGAGCCCCACAGCTTGCAGAAACCCAAGAACAGTGGTGCAGACCCTCAGGACTTAATCTCCTGTCCTGTGGGGCCTGGACACACCTCCTGCCTCTCCCTGCCCTTCCTGAGCCTCCAGGTATCAGGCAGAAAGGACACAGCCAGAGCCAGCGAGTAGCCTAGAGCTGAACAGAGGGGCTTCTGTCTCCCGCCTGCCACCCCCCGGCCTTCAGGGAGTGCTGGCTGGTGGGCCAGGGGGCCTGAACCCCATTTCCTTCTTCTTGGTCACCAGGGGGTCCCACAGGTATGGATGGAGGGGGGTACCTTTTCACCAGAGTTCATCATTGTTTAGTTCCTACTCTATGTGAGGGGTATGGGTTCAGAGGGGAACCAGACACAGTTCCTTTTGTTAAGGAGTTCCCAACTCAGCGTTGGAGTCGGTCACACAACTTAGCACCATCCTTCAGGCAGCGAGGGGGGTGAGCCTGTCCCCAGGGAGCCACACGGAAAAAGTGCTCACCTCTGCCCCAGGTCGGCTTCTCCAGCCGTCTGAGTGGGGATTTGCCAGACGTGTGCGTGTGTGTGCATGTGTGTGTGTGTGCGCGCGCACGCGCATCTCGGGGTGGCGGGGTTGTGGGAGCAGAGGGGTATGCAAGGAAGGGGAGAGGAGTGGCGAGGCTCTGCAGGGCTGCAGGCAGGTGGTGCAGGCCCCAGCTGTGAGCCCAAGGTCCTGGGGGGTCCCTGAAAGGCGAGGCGTGCAGTGACATGCCCCACGTGGCTGGCGAGGGGGAGGAACGCAAGGGACAACCAGAGCTAGTAGAAGTGAATGCTCTTCCCTGCTTTCTCCAGGGCAACACACAAAGATGAGCCTAGGGTCCCCGTGGGGGGACGGCCCAGGACGAAGCCACTCTTTGGCTCCGCAGACGAGCCAGGGGACGTGGCCGGAGAGTGTGCAGCCTGGGTGCCCAGGCCTCGGTGCCGGTGTGGCCTCCATCAGCAGGGACGATGAGAGCTCCGTTTGTGAGATGGTCATGATGACCACAGGTTTGTGTACCACCGCACTTAGAACAGTGTGTGTGTGAGCACTCACTGTGTGTGAGCACTCACTGTGTGTGAGCACACTGGTGTGTGCTGAGCACTCCAGCATGGTTAGCGAGATTATTGTCCTCACTCTTTGGGCTTGTCCTTCTCTCCCTTATCCGGTATCTCCTCTTACCATTCCTGTTTGCTGAATGCCTAACACCCTGTGCCAGGCCCTTTCCTCCATAAACATCTCAGAAGGGAGGCCTGCATGCCTCTGTCTTGCAGATGAGGCATCAGAGATTAAGAGAAGGAGGGTGTATTGCCTGAGGTCACACAGCTCTGTAGAGGTAGGATTGAAACCCACGTCTCTCTGACTCCAGGACTCCTCTTGGTTCATAAAAAGTGAAAGTGAAACTGCTCAGTTGTGTCTGACTCTTTGCGACCCCTTGGACTGTAGGCCCACCAGGCTCCTCTGTCCATGGGATTCTCCAGGCAAGAATTCTGGAGTGGGTTGCCATTTCCTTCTCCAGGGGATCTTCCCAACCCAGGGATCAAACCCAGGTCTCAAGCATTGCAGGCAGATGCTTTACCCTCTGAGCCACCAGGGAAGTTTATAAACGGAGAGGCTGCCAAGAGCATGGCTGGGAAATGTGAGCCACAGCTGGCCTTGGCCCCCAACTTGGGAAACAGGGCTCCTGGAACGCTTCGGGGGTCCTCTTGGGCTGGTGAGGAGGCTGGAGGGGCCTCCCTACTCTCTGCCCTGCTTCACCCGGGGGCAGCTTGGCCATCGAGAGTTGCCTGTTGGGCTTTCCTGGAGAACAGTCCCGTTCCAGTTCAGACCTCTGCTTTAGAGATAGGCGGAAGCCCAGAGACAGACAAAGGGCTCTCCTGGGGTCACTTGGCAGGAGCACAGCTTGGGGCTTCTGACGCCTGCTGCCCTCACCGTTGGCTGGGGGGTGTCTGGGCAGCACTCCCTGCAGAGGAGTGTGCAGTGAGACCTGCTCGCCTTTCTCTCGCACCGTTGGTTGGGATGGGGGTACGTCCCTGCCTCTAGCCAGGGGTTGTTTGTCCTTTGTCCACCAGGACCCTTGAGTACAGAGTCTTTGGAGCCAGTGGGGAGGGGAGGGGAGGGGAGGTCACCTCTTACTTATCCTGAACAGTCTTAAAGGGGAGCAGGGTCTCTCTGCCCGCTGAGTAGGGCAGACCTGAAGGGCTTCAGGTTACTGGAATTCACTTCCTGCCAGCAGCAGTGGGCGCTCGTGTCAGCCGCACCCCTGAGTCCATTAATCTCTTGGGGTCCAGTGAGCCCAGAGCTGTGATGGTGTTTAATCAGAGGCAGTTTTGATTTTCAAAGTCCACACAGAGATGTGCTCTGATGTAATTGCTTGCTCCTGGCTGAGTGAGGCTCCCTGGGAGAAGGCTGGAGGTGGCTGGTGGGAGCTGGGGCTGGGTGATGTCCTCTGGGGGCCTGGGCTCAACAGCTCCCGCTTCCAACCCTCTTGAATCAGCTTTGCAGATAAGGCCGGCGTTCTGTGCAGAGCAGACTCTGGTGGACAGCCTATGAATTAGCAGACAAATTAAGCCAGCCTCATGCCCTGGGTTGACCTCTATGAGGCAGGGCTGGAGTAGAGTGTTGGTTTTTATTTTCTGTGAAGGTGCAAAGTCCGGCAGGCTGATATCAGAGTGGTCTGGGGAAAACAATAGCAATAATTATTAGCAGCTCAGTTCAGTTCAGTTGCTCAGTCGTGTCCGACTCTTTGCAACCCCATGGACTGCAGCACGCCAGGCCTGTCCATCACCAACTGCCGGAGTTTACCCAAACTCATGTCCATTGAGTCGGTGATCCCATCCAACCATCTTATCCTCTGCAGTCCCCTTCTCCTTCCCTCAATCCCAGCAACAGGGTCTTTTCAAATGAGTCAGCTCTTCACATCAGGTGGCCAAGGTATTGGAGTTTCAGCTTCAGCATCAGTCCTTCCAATGAATACCCAGGACTGATCTCCTTTAGGATGGACTGGTTGGATCTCCTTGCAGTCCAAGGGACTCTCAAGAGTCTTCTCCAACACCAGAGTTCAAAAGCATCAATTCTTTGGCGCTCAGCTTTCTTTATAGTCCAACTCTCACACCCATACATGACTACTGGAAAAACCATAGCCTTGACTAGACAGACCTTTGTTGACAGAGTAATGTCTCTGGATTTTATTAGCAGCTAATATGAACCAAACATGTGACAACATCTAATCTACTCCTTACAGATGCCCTGTCAAGGATATCTCAATCCCATTTCTAGATGAGAAGCTGATGCTCAGAGAGGTTAAACAGGTTGCCCAGCATCACAGAGCTAGCAGGGACAGTCAGGAGCAGAAGCCAGGTCGGCATGAGTTCTGAGTCCTTTCTCCTCCACCTTCTCCATCCCTGTCCCAGGCATCTCTGCCTGGGGCTGCAGCAGAACCTGAGTCTCGCGGGCTGACAGCCACGCCAGTAACTCCTCAAAGAAGGAGTTGGAATACTGACGGAAGCTTTGCCAGCTCCCAGGGCACCATCCAAATGCAGCCCTCCTCTCTCTAGCTCATGTCAAGTTCATAGAAGCGTTGTTCCATTTTCTAGAGGACTAGGTTCACCTTCCTAGTGTGTGGCTAAAGCTCCGAGTTGGTAGCTAGTTGATGGTTGTTGCTGTTTTCATTATCATCATCATCCCTGGGGCTTGCCCTTTCTCTCTGTTACCTCCTTTGGCCATTGATGTTTACCCACTGCCTGACTCTGGGTGCCATGCTCATTCTGTGTCACAGTCTTAGGAGGGAGGGAGGTCTTGTCTCCATTCTAGGGATGAAGAATGAAGAGACTCAGGGAAGGAAGTAAGTTACATGAGGTCTCAGATCTTCGTGGAACACCTTGTGTATTGTGATGTGGACATCCCATGTACTCACCAGCTGGGCAGAGACACAGGCCGTTTCTAGCCCCTTGGCAGGCCCCTCATGCCCCCTCGGAATCCACGCCCTTCTTACTGCCCCCAGAGCCACCACTGTTCTGACTTCTGTCACCAGGGAGCACCTTCTCCCTCCCTGAACTGTGTGTTAATGGCACCATACTGCATAGTGGTTTAGACCTGGCATTTTTGTCATCAAGCTGCTGCGGGTCTTTTCTGGAGGCTCTGTTCTCTTCCCTTGGTCTGTAGGTCTGTCCCTGTGATAATACCATACTGTCTTAATTCCTTCTCCCCTTAAGCCCCTGCCCCTGGCTTCTGGGGTTTACGTGACCTGGGAGGCTCTTTGGCAGTGTTCCAAGATGATGTCATTAAATCCTTGCGCAGGAACCTTAGACTAGGCCGTGGGTGGTGGGCCATGTGCTCTGCTGACCATCGGTGATATTAGGAGAGGCGAGGAACAGATCTTGCTGTGCAGAAATTAACCTATTTTAGGTTAATTTTGTAATTCCCAACCAATGTCAAAGCCACAGGCCTCATGGAAGACTAGTGGGGTGTGTATGTGTATTTGTGTGTATATGTGTGTGTGTATTTGTGAGTAGCATGAAAGACTCCATGTGACTGGAACTTTCTAACAAACTTCTAACGTTCTGAAGCCTCCCTAGGACTATGGGTCTGAGTGGGCCTGTCCCTGGCGTGACTGTCCCTGCTGAGGACTGCCTGGCTGAGTGTCGCTTGGGGAGGGAGGTGCAGGGCACAGCGGGGAGTGACCAGAGGCAGATCTTGCTGCAATCCTGGGGGGAAGGGTAGTTAGTGGCATCTTGGCTGCTATAAGCTGTTGGCTCAGCAGGAAGCGTCTCTGGAGGCAATTGCTCTTGAGGGGAGGTGGGCAGGGCTGCAGACCCTCCAGCACTTGTTAGTCATCCCCACTCCACTTGAAGAGGCCTCTTCACCCTGCAGCACCCCAGCCTAATTGGGCCTCATATGTGAGGACCTGAAGACCAGTCTAAGTGGCCAGTTCCTGATAGACTCAGCTAAGAAAACACCATGTTAGCAGGCCAGAGACCTGGGTTCAGGCTCCATCTCTGCCGGTGGGCCGCTGTGTGACCTTGGACAAATTGCTTCCTTCTCTGGGCCTCAATATGCTTACTGGAGGTGTTGGGTTAGCTGGACTCTTAAGGGTCTGTTCTGCTCGGATACTTTACAGAAGAGCCGCTCTCTGCTTGCCAGGAGATAAGACCTGAATGCAGCTTCCTTGGCCCCATCCCAAATCGACTTATCAGAATCTGGTGCTTGTGAGAATCAGCATTTTAACAAACTCTCCAGGTGGTTCAGACACTCACTAGAGTTCAGGAGCCACCTGCCACAGGGCCAGGGGGCCCCTGGCTGCCCCAGGTGGGCCCTCAGGCATCACCTCCGCTGTTTTGTGCGTCCAGACATGTGGCTGCCCTGCCTAGGTGTGCTCTCTGCCCAGCATGGGGCCTGCGGTGCTCGAAGCCTGCAGGGGCCCTCGTTCGTCTCTGCTCTGAGCCCAGAAGCGACATATTACTGAGGGCCTGACCCAGTAATCATATTTGCCAGTCACTTTAAGAGCTGGTGACAGTGACTGTCATTGATTTCATTAAGAATAAAGGTCATGTAGGAGCGCGCTTTCCCGGGCTGGATGCAGCCTCCTCAAGCCACAGGATGACTATTGATTGCGGGACCTTTATCGAAGGTTAATTGGATTTCAGTGAGTGTGTGTTTAAGACCCTACCTGGGCCGAGGCCCTATTGAATTTGTGTGAAATTAGCCGAGAGAAAGGTGACAAAGTCAGGAGCTGGGGTTGGGTGAGACAGGGACTGGAGGCCTGGTGGCCAACTTGCACAGTCCGGTAAGGATGAGCTGGATGCAGAGATGAGGGGCTTGCAAGAGACACCAGCCTGTCCACTCCAGAGGCCCAGGAGCCTGCTGGGGAAAGAGGGCCGGGTGCTCTGCAGTGGTCATTATGTGGAATTGGGCCGGGTCCTCTGTCCTCGGGGTGGCCCTCTGGTCTGTGGTGTGTGTGGCAGAGTCTGTCTTTTTACCACTCCAGAGAGCAAATCTTGTCTTCCATCGGGATCGGGAGGGGATCTGGAGGTTTAGCTCTTACTTTGCACCCCCAGCCTGTGTCTCAGAGGTGCCAGGGCCCTGCTGGGCTGGCCTCTCTGGTCTGAGACACCTGTCATCAAGCTCCCCACTGTCGCCTGCTGTCCGCTCCCCCCTGCAAACAGCCTTGCTAATCGCTTTGCCTGCCATTGTTGGCCCTTCTACTCTCTACTGGGGTTGGGGGGGGGGTGTCTCAGCCTTTTTTGTCTTCTTTCAAGTTGTTTTAGCTGGGCTGGTGAGGAAGGGCACTCAGGGCCTGGGTTCCATCTGCACGTGTTTCCAACTGCCCTTGCCATGATCCTACTTTCCAGTAGTCTTTCCATCCCGTGTCACTGGAGAAGCAGTGAAGAGATCTCAAATGTGTTTTCCAGCAGATGTTTCTTGAGTACCTACTGTGCACAGGCCTGG
The DNA here is from genome assembly GCF_014754425.2 of Oryx dammah. NCBI lineage: Eukaryota > Metazoa > Chordata > Mammalia > Artiodactyla > Bovidae > Oryx > Oryx dammah. The sequence continues at coordinate 13,911,770 of NW_024070210.1, read as the reverse complement.
CATGTCAGTGCCATAGGAGAGCTGTGGACAGAGTGTGGAAGAAGTGGGCTGGCCAGGTGTCACTGAGGCTGGGCGTGTGGCGGGTGGGGCAGAGGGTTTGAAGTTGGGCCCCCTGGGGGTGTGCATGGCTCTGCCATTTATTGGCCAGGTGCCCCTGGGTTTCTCATCTGTATAATTGTAGTGATAACAGTACTTCCTTTGTGGGGTGGTTGTGCAGGCCTTGCAGGTTATGAGGTTCTGTGTGTGTGTATATATATATATATATATATAAAGTCATTTATAATTCATGACATTATTAGTCATAGCAGCACGTCTTCCTCCACAGAATCTTTGAGAATCTTCTTACTTCTCTTCTGTCCACCTACCTCTGCTGTCCATGAGTGTGCAGACTTGGGGGTGGTGGTTGAACATTGGTTTGAACAGTGGTTGAACAGACTCGGGGGTGGTGGCTGAACATTGGTTTGACCATTGGTTGAACAGTGGTCATTGGTTGAACATTCTGTTTCTAAAAGCCATACTGCCTGGGGTTTCCTCTTGTCGCCCGATCCCAGCTCGCGCTTTTCAGGACTCTGCCTTAGTGCTCAGCGTCATTTCCCATTTGGGGGCCTCTCTGACTCCGTGGTGGAAGGCACTCAGAAGACCAGGGAGGAGAAACTGGAAAGGCACAAAGACTCTGGTTACTGAAATCACTGGGCTTCCCTGGTGGCTCGTGGTAAAGAATCCACCTGCCAGTTCAGGAGACGTGCGTTTCATCCCTGGGTCAGGAAGACCCCCTGGAGAAGGAAATGGCAACCCACTCCAGTATTCGTGCCTAGGAAATACCATGGACAGAGGAGCCGGATGGGCTGCAGTCCTTGGGGTCCCAGAAGAGTTGGACATGACTGAGTGACTAAACAATAAGAATAACTGAAATCACTGGAGTGAAAACATCTCCTCCCTTCACCCACCCTCTGTAACCTCTCACACCAGGTCGTTAGAAGCTCGGGGATGTTGGAGGGGTCTAGGTGCACAAGTGGGCTCCTGGACACTCATTTCCCCAACAGCAGGGGTGTCATGAGTTGGGGACAGCATCGGAGTCGGCCTTCCTGGATTCTCGCGCTGGCTCTGCTGCTTAAGAACTGTGTCGCCTTGGGGGTGCACATCACCCTTGGGAAGCCTCAGATGCCTGCTGTAAAGTGGATGCAAGAGAGTCTCAGGGACTTTTCTGGTCCATTGGTTAAGACTCATGCTTCCAGTGGTTAACACTCCATGCTTCCGTTGTAGAGGGCACAGGTTTGATCCCTGGTCAGGGAACTAAGATCCTATATGCCCTGTGGTGCAACCAAAAAAACAAGTGTTGGATTGTTTGATGATTGAAATGTGAAGCAGGTGGAGCAGGGCCCACAGTCCATGCTCAGCATAGCCTATTTTGTTGGAACTCTGGCAATAAAATATTTGCCAAAAGAGGGGGGAAATTTAAGGAAAAATTCTTTGCTCATTTTTTTTATACTGACCTCGGTAGGGTGGATGGATGTGGACACATTATTTCTTCGGAGTGAATTGCTGCCCATGGCGGGGATGTCAGAGGTTGATATCTGTGTCTTCTTGGAACTGTGGCCCCTGGATCCATTCCCTACCCCGCTGGTAGCCATGACCCTGTGAGTCTCACTAGCCAGGAACCCGTATTGGCCTGTGGATACTCCATGCCCTGGTTCTCAAGCGCTGTCCCAGTTCAAGCCGAGTCTAGAGAAGCTCTCACCGAGCTCCTGGAGGCTCCGAGATGAGAGAAACTCCCCCAGGTTCCTGTCAGTGAACCCAGCTCCTCTTTCTTCCTCACTACGTCTCCCAGGCACGTGTGGCTAAAGAAGTTCCCACTGTCTTCACTCTCAAGGACTTCATCGCAGTGTTTGCTGGCCCAAGATTGACCACTCTGTGAATGGGAAGCAGTGAGGAACTGAGGCTTATATATCCCAGGGGTGGGATTGAGGTGGGCTGGGGTCGGGCGGGGCAGGGGGGGGAATGCTCGGGGCAGTTGTCTGGCCCTGAAGGCTGTGGTTCTGCCTCTAGAAGCCTGGGCGGCCACCAGGGGAAGGGCAAAGAGAGCTTGAATTACTAACCTTCTTATGCTTAATATCGGGCTACTTGTGTGATTATTAATATCCTGCAACACTGACCTCCTGTTTCTTTCAGAGATCTTGGCCTTGCTTCCATGACACCCCCAAGAACATAGACTTTCCCTTGGGGGGTTGGAATAAATTAATCCATGCAATTATAGAGTAATTAAAGTACTTTCAGCCAACTCAAGTTTTGAGAAAAATTAAAAAAAAAACTCTGATTTAGATATTATTTACTAATTCTTTATTCAGACTTTTTAAAAAAAAAATAGATTTCTGTTTTTTTTTTCCCTTCCCTACTGTTAGAAACATAAAGGGGTTGCATGATTACTGAAATCACTTATGTGAGTGGCACGTTCTTTTTACATGGAATCGTTAAAAACTTGTCACTGATTTTTTTTTTTTTTCCTAAAAAGAGCCGTACTATGGCTTTAGTTAATAGCGTATTTTTGGTTAGACAAACAGCCTTGGATTTCCCACTGTGACTCTTTTCTCCAAATGGAATGCTTTCTTGGTTGCTGTGGGGACCTACAGAGGATTTCTGGCGCAGTTTCTGCCTCCAGTAAGGAGCTTTCCCGTGAGTGGAGAGGCAGAAGGGGTTTGTGATTGAAACTGTGTTCCCTGTAGCCAGGCCGCCTGGATTGGACCCAGGTTTCACTAACTGCTGGCCAGGTGACCAAGCTGCCTCCTCTTTTTTGTATTTCGCTCCCCTCACCTGGCTCCTGCAGACGTGGCTGTGAGTCCAGATAACTTGCCTGAAATGGTGGGTTGCACAGAGTGTCAGCCGTTACCATTGGGAAAAGGTGGGACTCCGGTCTTTATGCAGATAACTGCCCTTAACAGGGTAAGGGGCAGCCTTAGAAGAGCTGACATTTCTTCCAAGGAGATGTACAGATGGCCAAGGGGCACATGAGAAGATGTTCACCACCACTAGTTGTCAGGGAAATACAAATAAAAACCACACAATGAGAGATCCTCTCACACTTGCTGGAATGGCTGTCATCAAGAGGACAAGAGATAACGGCGTTGGTGAGGAGGTGGAGAAAAGGGCACCCTTGTGCACTGTTGGTGTGATGTGAGTTGGTGCATCCGCTATGGAAAACCATATGGAGGTTCCTCAAAACACTGAAAATAGATCTACCATATAGTCCAGCAGTTTCACTCCTGGGTTTACATCCAAAGGAAATGAAACCTGCATGAAAAGGACAGCTGCTCGCCCATGCTCCCCGCAGCCTTATTTAGAATTGTTTGTTCTTGAGGAGGAGATGGAGCTGAGTATATGGAAGGGTTGGAGAGAGGGTTTTGTGCCCAGGAATGGCCTTAGGCTTCCTCTGCGACTCTTGGTGCTGCTGTGAGTAGGAGGGAGGGGACTGGCTGCCTTTCTCTCGGCAGTTTACAATTTACTGCAACTCTGATAGATAAGGAAAATGACTGAGGTACTTCTCTGGTGGTCCAGTGGTTAAGACTCTGTGCTCCCAGTGCAGGAGGCCTGGGTTCAGTCCCTGGTTAGGGAACTAAGACCCCGCATGCTGCATAGTGTGGCCAGAAAAAGGAAAAGCTACCCAAAATTTAGAGATAGGAGTGTGCAGTTTGTCCTTTCAAAGTCATCCTTGGCCATTTGTTTAAGCAGCCTACCTGAGGATTTTTTAGTATCTAAGGGAATGTACTTTTGTTTGACTTTGCTATTGACAATTAAGGGCTTGGGCTGAAGTCATATGTCAACCTGTAGATCTTATCCAGTAGAGATGCCAATAACTTCTCCCCGCTGGAAAAGATAACCCAAAGGTTATGATTTCCTTATTACCCGGTCAGCCAATAACCAGTTTTGTATCTAATCCTGGAATCTTAGCCTCTTATTCCTGTTTAAATGCCCATAAATTCCCAGTCCCTGAAAATTCTCAATTTGAACCAGCTCCACCTGCTTGCGGGCTCCTGTATTGATGAGTTTAACAACCTCTGACACGTGTTCAGTCTATATTTGTACCAGAGTCAAGTTTTTAACTTTTTGAAAATTACTCTTTGATGGTGATAATGGGTATATTTCCCCCCAAGTTTAAAATGATAAGAGACTTCATTATAGAAAGCAAGCATATTTGTGTCATATAGTGTACCGTGTAAAGTGCCTTTGCTTTTATGCAGTTACATTTTGACCTTGAATCTCAAGGTTGCTCTGTGAGGAAACAGAATAGATGGGGTTAGTCCCACTTAACAGCTAAGAGAACTTGGACCCAGACTGAGAAGGGAGGTGACTTGTCCCCCAGGTTGCTTGTGCCTGCAGTGGCAGTGCTAGGATGGCCCCAGGGCGAAGCCAGTGGCACAAGCTAGACCACACTCCTGTCTCTGCCTTCCCCATCTGTCTGTCTGGGTGATATCTGGTTAAAATGAACATCAGAAACAGCCCCCAAAAGGAAAGATACGAGGTAGGGGCAGCTGGATGGGGAAGGGCTTCCCTGGTGGCTCAGGTGGTAAAGAATCTGCCTGCAGTGCAGGAGACCTCAGTTCAGTTCCTGGGTCGGGAAGATCCCCTGGAGGAGGGCATGGCAACCCACTTCAGAATTCTTGCCTGGAGCATCCCATGGGCAGAGGAGCCTGGTGGGCTCCGGTTCCCGGGATCACAAAGAGTCGGACACGACTGAGCGACTAATGCTTTGCATTAGAGCCGCGGTTGGCAGCCTCTTGCTCCTCCTCCTCCCGTAGCAGCAGCTCAGTTCTCATGGGCCAAGGCTCCCCCAGCCTGAGTCCCCATACCCCTCGGGGCCACCTCTCAATGTCATAATAGGGGGCCCACAGCAATCAGCAATATTTCAGAAAGCTTCGAGGAGATCATACATCTCCCCATGACAGGTCGGCTCAGACTAAATGAAATGTCATTTCTCTGCTTTGGGCTGAAATTCCGTCATCTCCATCTGGCTGCCCTGCTTATCTTGGGCTGATCAGGAGCCCTGATTGGACCTCATATGCGTCCTTGACAAATAAAAATGAATTATGACTTAATAAATGCAATTGGTTTGGCAGATATGGCCCTTCAGGGCTCGGCTCCATAAAGCTTCCAAGAGCCTCCCTACAAGGGGTTCTTGGGGGTGCCAAGGTAGGGACCTGCTGGCTCATCCAGGGACCTGCTCTGGCTGGGCCCCCTCTCCCAGGAAACACCTCCTATCTCAGCCGGAGTCTGAGACTTGACACAGGGCAAAGGCTGTTCCTGATGCCAGCAGACACTGAGTACTGGGTTCCTTGCCCCCAGGAGAAATGACAGCAGCTGGAATGCGTGGCAGCAGGGCCCTGGGGGCACAGTCGGAGCCCCAGGACTTCAGTTAGCCTCTAACCCTCGCTCCATCATTCCTATAAAAGGTGCAAGTAGGGACTTCCCTGGTGATTGATTGAGATTCTGCTCTCCAACGCAGGGAGCTCAGGTTCAGTCCCTGGTCGGGGAACTGAGATTCTGTGTGCTGCAGAGCAACTGAGTCCACACACCACAGCTGCTGAGCCCACACACCCTGGAACCTGTGTGCCACAGCTCAGAACTGATGCAGCCAGAGATAAATAAGTAAATAAACTAACTTCTTAAAAAACAAACAGGTACATTGAAACCTAGTCTTCAGCCCCTCCGGGAGTATTATGAGGAATCAGGGGCACTAGCAGGCGTCACGCTGGGTTCCAAGCACCATGATGCTGTCATTTACCCGACTGTCATCCATGAGAGTGGCACTATTATTATTTCCATGTTACTGAAGCTGACAGTTTGACTAACTTGTTTAAGGTCATGAAGTTCAGTTGAGAAGTGCAGACGTCCTTGTGAGCTGGTATAGAATATCGGTTCCTAGAAGCCTAGGTCTCACCTGGTTTGAATCCTGGCTTTGCTTCTTTCCAGCCAGGTAGCTCTGGGTAAGTTAAACCTTTGACGAATCTCAGTTCCTAATCTGCAAAATGGAGATAACAGTTGTGCTTAGTTTTAGGGCCCTTTAATAAGGATGACAACTATGGTTTCTAAAGTAGAATTATTCTTGATGATTGAATTTGAGGTCAATTATCATGGATTGGGATTCAAAGGAAACTAATGGGGTTAGGATAAGCATCAGAGGTGAGAACTGTGGCATCTCAGAAAAACGTGGAGAGACCAGGGTCTCACTCATGTTGAAGGCAGAGTCCTGTATTCACATGTTTGGCCTGTTTACAGGCAAGGGGATGGATAACAGAGCCAGTCTGTGATATGGAACTTAGACCTCAATGAAACTATGTAACAAAATAATTAGTTCCAGTCATCATAGGAGCTTACAACAGTAGGCTAGATGGTTGTTAATCAAATAAGAACACAAAGAGTGTGCTAGTGATTAAAAAAAAAAAGAAAAACTACAGGCCTTCCCTCGTGGCCTCCTGGTAAGGAATCTGCCTGCCAGTGCAGGAGGCACAGGTTTGATCTCTGGTCCAGGAAGACCCCACATGCTGCAGAGCAGCTAAGCCCGTGCACCACAACCGTTGAGCGTGTGCTCTAGAGCCCAGGAGCCATAACTCCTGAGCCCGTGTGCCCCAAGTGCTGAAGCCTGCATGCCCTAGAGCCTGTGCCCTCGAGAAAGAGAGCCCAGGACAAGAGGCCTGCACACCACAGGTGAGAGCTACACTAGAGAGGAGCCCTTGCTTGCTGCAACTAGAGAAAACCCCGCACAGCAACGAAGACCCAGCCCCGTCAAAATGAATAAATAAAACTGAGAACAAAACAAAAGCAGCACCATTAAAAAAAAAAAAAGGAAACGGAACAGTCTCCAGCATCCTATGAGAGTGTATGGCAGGAGAACCTCGTTTAATCTAGGAGGTCAGGGAAGGCGTCCCCAGGGAAATAATGCTCAGCTGGGATGGGAAGGAAGAGGAGTGAACCAGGTGAAGGGGAAATGGAAGGATGCTCCTGGAACAAGCATCATGTGCGAAGGACCAGAGGTAGGAAGGCACAGGGATTGTCCGAGAAGAGAGCAATTATGGCTGGAATGTCAGTGGCACAAGATTGAGACCAGGGAGGGAGGCTGGGCCTGGTCAAAGCAGACTTTGTAGGCCAAGGAACCAATGCAGAGAACGCAGGAGGTGTGGGTTCGATCCCTGGGTTGGGAAGATCCCCTGGAGGAGGAAATGGAAACCCACTCCAGTATCCTTGCCAGGAAGTCCCATGAACAGAGGAGCCTGGCGGGCTAAACAGTCCAGGGGTTGCAAAGAGTTGGACACGACTAAACGACTGAACACACACATGCAGGCCAAGGAAAGGACTTGAGTCTTTATCTTAAGACCCTAGTCCTGTGTTCCGTACTCTGGGGGCCCCTCCTCCCCTCTGGCTGCGATATATTTGTTAGTGCCCATGGGGTCCAGGCGAGGCTGAGGGATACTGAGGGCAGCGTGTGCCCTCGGGACACCAGGTTCCTGGGACGAACATCCCTTTGTCTCCTGGAAACCCGTCAACAGACCATCTGTGGGGCCGGGTCTGCCTCTCTTCAGCAGCTGTTCCCTAGCTGGAAAAAGGCTTTTAGCTTTAATAAAAAGGGAATAGAGATAAGGAGGCTGCCTGGGCAGGGAGAGCGGCAGTGACAGGATGATTTAAATGGCCTCTCCAGTGTCATTTCTTCTGTGCAGACATCATAAATCAGATTAGCATTGGGCTCTGGTGGGGAGGGGAGTAGGGAAAGGGGCCTGAAGGGAGCGGGGAGGCGGGCATGTGACTCCAGGTGCCCCTGGTGCTGACCTGGAGATGCTGGGGCCACCTGTCCCTGGTGCTCAGCAGCCCCGGCCTTGGAGGAGGGGCAGAGAGAATGATCCCTACCCTCAACCCAGCTTTCCAACCCGCATTCAGCTTTTGGGGGGAAAAAGTGAAGAGGGACTAAGAGAGAAGGAAAAAAACACACACAAAAAACGGGGAAGTGTAGAGAGGTGGGTGTTACAGCCTTTAGGAAACCTAGAAGCAGTGGTTCTCCTGTCTTGTCATCCATTAAAATCACCTTGGATGCTTAAAAAACTACAGATGCCTGGATGAGTTCCAGCTGACTCCAACGTGGAGCTAAAGTTAGGAAAAGCCGGATTAGCGATCAGCTTCTCTTGTCTACTCAAGAACTACAGGGTCTCAAGCCATCGCTTCCACCATGATCGCTCAGGCCTTCCTCTTGAAGGTGGCTAGCCTGAGCAGCCAGTGTAGAAGTCTCTGAGGCAGGTAGTAACGCGGTGCAGCTCCCACCCGGCTCCCTTCTCTTTCAGATCTCGCGCCACCTGGGCAGGATGTACAGCGAGATGATCTTTGTCAACGGCTTTGTGCACTGTGACCCCCACCCGGGCAACGTGCTGGTGCGGAAGCGGCCAGATACGGGAAAGGTGGAGATCGTCCTGCTGGACCATGGGCTGTACCAGGTAGGAGGGCCCTTTCCCCACCGGCCAGCCCCAGGCTCTGCTCCTGCCTGGTTCAGAGCCCTCTGAACTCCCCTGTCCACCACAGAAACGGGATCAGATGGCAAGGTAGCTGGAGAGGGTGCTGCCCTAACCCCTAGGGCCGTCGTTTTGTGAAAGTCATGCTCACGTGAGCTCTCCAAGCTCTCCGAGCCCCAGCTTCCTTTGGAGAAGGGGGTGACAGAGGACGAGATGGTTGGATGGCATCACTGACTCAATGGACATGAGTTTGAGCAAATTCCGGGAGATGGTGATGGACAGGGAAGCCTGGTGTGCTGCAGTCCATGGGGTCACAAAGAGTCAGGCATGACTGAGGGATTGAACACCAACCACAGAGTGAGAATGATAATACCTTGTTTAGAGGCAGCTTTGAGGGGTCAATAAGATTGTACCTGGTTGTGTGAATCGACTTTGTCAGCTGCCAAAAAAAAAAAAAAAAAAGAAAGAAAATCCCTTTTCCCCAGGGAAACCCAGGCCAGCCAGCCAGACCCTGGGAGGTGAGCTGCTCTCAGATGAGCTTAGATGGGGCAGGGGCAAGGGTCACTCAGCTCCAGGGAGGAGGTCGTGTTTAGTGGGGAAACGTGGAGGGGGTAAACTCACAGGGGTTAGATGACCCTGACTCCATCCTCTGGAACTGGGGACAGAGAGCTGGTGCCAGTGAGTCGTGTGTTGCTGCCGGGAAGTTGAGAAGTTCCCTGCCCATCCCAGGTCCTGGTTTGACTCCATGAAGCCGATGGTCCTGGCGAGGTTTTCCTGCTGGTCTCCTGCTCCTCTGTTCAGAGCTCTGATCGCATGCACATCCCCAAACCTGGGATTCCTTTGAAAGGCTCAGTGATGCTGGGCATGTTAGTTTTGCGCGGACACAGCCCCTAAATGAGTGATGGCCCAGACACAACAGATGTCTCATGGCCTGCTCGTGCACCAGTCCGGGGTGCATGGAGGAGCCCGCAGGCAGGGGCTGACCGAGGCTGCACCTCCCGGCTTCTCTTTGAGGGTCTCGCCCACCAGCCCCCAGGAGCAGGGTGAGGGCTCAGAGGAACATGCCTGGGAATGTTTTCATGGACCAGGTCTGGAAGTCGAGCTTCTGACACATCCCATTGGTCAGCGCTCAGGCAGAGGGCTACATCTAAAAAGGAGGAAGGCCTGGTGGTAGCCTGTACGTGGGAAGAAGAGGGGAGTGTAGATTCTGGTGGGCCGGTGGTAGCCTCTAACACTCTCCAGGACCAAGGCTGACCCAATAGTAGCTTTGTGCTTGGATCTTCAAGGATGGCTGACTATAGGGGAGGAACGGATGTTGGGCAGGTGTCACGGTCTCCCCCGGCCCTGCTCCCAGCGGTCACGCCAGGCGGGGACGAGGTCTTTCATGGTGAGGGGAGGAAGCCCCCGACCTGCCACGCTGCCCCCGCTGTAGGCGCTCACCGAAGAGTTCCGCCTGGACTACTGCCGCCTCTGGCAGTCGCTGATCTGGACCGACATGCAGAGCGTGAGGAAGTACGGCCAGCGCCTGGGAGCCGGCGACCTCTACCCCCTGTTCGCCTGCATGCTGACGGCCCGGTCCTGGGATGCGGTCAACAGGGGCATCGGCCAGACTCCCGTCACCGCCACAGAGGTGGGTGCCCCCGGTCCCGGTCCTGCCCTGTCGCCGAGGAGGCAAGGGGGCAGGGCCGAGGGTGGAGCTGTGCCAACCCAGGGTTTGAGAGCACTCTGGTGGGCAGTGGGGCTGGAGTTGGGTGGGGGGGTAGAATTGGAGAGATCCTGCCCGAGGAGCCGGGGATGGGAGAAACAGTGTCTCTTTGGGGGAGTGGTGGACAAGGAAAAGCGTGCCTCTGTGTCCCCCTTCCAGCCTTGTCAACCTGGAGGATTAAGTAGGTCGTGTTGACTGTATAGCCCGGGCCCCATGACGTTCACTCCGACCTGCCCTCTCAAGACTTCAGCCTTCCACCACATTCTCCCACAGGACTTCTGGCATCCCCCAGAGACCTGACTCTTAAGTAAATCTGGCACTGCCCGCTGTCTCCTGCTGGGCACTGTCTCCCATCGCGGGGTTCATCTAGGGCGCCCTCGGGGGAGGGGGCTTCAGTTCCTCACGCCATGCTCAAAGGCTTGCTTCTGTGCCATTATCCTATGGAGTTTGTGGTGGAACAGGCTCTAGACGAGAGTCCCCAGGGCTCCAGAGTCCCCGAGGCCAGGGCGAGGCCCGCCTTAGCAGCGCCCTTCTCTGTATGCATCCTCATCTCTGCCCCACAGCAGGGCCAGATTTGGGGCTTACTCTTCCTCACTCGGCATGAGCTCCCGCCCAGGCGTCTCAGTTCCTCATGGAATCGCCTCCCGTCTTCCTAGGCTGTCAGCTGGCAGGCCTGTGCAGACTTGGCTTGTGTCCATGTGGGGAGGGGCTCACGCTTGCCGTGAGGGACTGGATTCTGCTTGTGCGGTGGAGGGCCCTGGGCTCTGATTCCGGCCCCTGCTTCTCCCTCTGGCCTGCCCTTGGAGGGTTCTCATCACCTCTCTGAGCCTCAGAGTCCTCCCCCATGAGCTGCCTTGGGGTGGGGGCTTTAGCAATGGCTGGGTCCAGAGTCTCCAACAACGTCCCCCAGCAGGCCACGTCTTGCCGTCTCTTGGCTCCGCTTTCCACTAAGTTGCCATCATTTCCCAGCAAACTTGGTGGCAAAGATGACCGCTGGTTGCCCCAGGCTCATGCAGCTTTCAGCGCATCATCTCAGAAGAAGAGAAACCCTCTCCCTCCTTTGCTGCACAGAGGGGATGATTCTGCTTGATAACCCATGCAGAGGGCCTCCCCATAGTCTCTGAAATTTGTTCATGGAACCAACGTTTCTTTGTTGCTTTGTCTTTGGAAGTCTTTGACAGCTTGTGAGCAGGAGAAGGATATGCTCAGACTTCCTCTGTTAAGTCTCTCTGGAGTGGGGCAAGATGAGCCGTGGGGCTGAGGTAGGTGCTAACGGCAGTGGAGGTGGAGAGAAGCGGATGGAGCTAAGGTGCATTTTGTTTGTTTGCTTTTTATTTCTTTTCTTTTGGCTGTGCCAGGTCTTACGGGACTCCCCAATGGCTCAGCTGTAAAGAATCTGCCTGCAATGCAGGAGACACAGGAGACCCGGATTCGGTCCCTGGGTTGGGAATATCCCCTTGAGTAGGAAATGGCAACCCACTCCAGTATTCTTATCTGGAAAATCCCATGGACAGAGGAGCCTGGAGAGCTACAGTTCATGGGTTCGCACAGAAATGGACATGACTGAAGCAACCTAATGTGCATACAGCCTATAGATGGGATTAAAAACACAGAGATGGAAAAGATCGCATGGCACTCAGTAGATGCTTGGTGAATGATACCTGTTGGTATTAACTAAGTTAGAGTTTTATCTTTGCAATCAGGTAGGCATCCAGCAGGGGCCAAGCGTGAAGACTGTGCTGCTCTGAGAAGTAGCCCCTTAGGGTTGCCTGGGTGGACTCAGGGGCTTCCTTTTGGGTCCAGAGGGGCTGTGGCCAGGCCAGTCCCACCTTGCTTAGAGGGGCCTCTGTGGTGAGTGGGGCCTTGATCTGGCCTTAGCCCCTGCAAGCAGCGGGGGACAGGAGTTGGGGAGGCAGACAAGCTCTTGGCGCCTGGCTTCGTGTTGAGATGTTCTAGTCTGATAGCTCCTGCCTGGGGGACATTTCAGGTTTCACAGCGAGGCACTTGTCGGCGGTGCACCCATGTGCCTGAAAGGGCCTAGAGTCCTGCTCCTGCTGCAGAGGGGAGCTTTGGGGCAAAGTGCTGGGCAGCACCTCTGGGCCCTGGTGTGACTTTGCCCAGCCCCGTATGCCCCCCAGCACCTTGCCTTTGGGGACCCTCAGGGTTCTGCTGGGAGGCAGGCACAGCATGCCTGGGTTTTAGGGGAGGACCCTGGGCCGCACAGCACTCTGTAAGATGACAGGCAGTGTAGCCTGCTGGTGAGGGTGCAGGCTTGGGAGCTGAATGACCAGAGTTTGACTCCTGCCTCACTAGCTGTGGACCTTGGGGAGGTTATTTTACTTCTCAGTGCCTCAGCTTCCTCCTCTCATATGGGGATATATGCTCGCCTAATAGGGTTGTTGTGAGGATGAGATGAGTTAATGCATGCAAGCATGTCAGAGTGCGCAGGTTCCTTAGTGATGCTCAGTACACATGGATTCTTGTCATCACCATTGCCATCATTGCTTCCCTGAAGACTGAGATGGGATCAGAGCCTCGCTCTATACTAAGGACTCTGGCTGGAGGCAGTTATCTGCCCAGAACCACGTGAGCTCAGGGACGGGGAAGGCTGGGAAACCGGCCCTGAAAATTACCCACCAGGATGGGGCAAGGGCTATCCCTGAATCCTCCTCCGAGGTCCTGAGGACCTTGGGCATGGGCGGGCTGACGCCAGCTCCAGCCTGGAGGACAGTGATGGGCTGTGGCTGTGCGAACAGGTCTGGCGGGGCTCAGGGTCAGGCAGAGTGTGGGGCAGGACTTTGGATTTGGGTTTGGGGTCAGGAGCTCAGAGGTCTCGACTGCACCAGTCTGGGTTTGGCTGGAGCAACAGGGGCCTCAGCCAGTACTGGTGACTCAGCCAGTACCAGCTTGCAAGAGTCCTTACTGACCTGGCCTGAAAATTGGTGGCCAGTGCAGAGCCTTGGCGAATAACACAAAGGTGGACCCCTGGGCTGAGAGGCAGAACCGATGAGATGGTTGGTGGGGAGGTAGACTCCCTGCCCCGTCGGTACTGGCCTGGGGGCTTGGGGGAGGGGTATTGGTGACCTTGGCTGCAAGGAGCCAGGACGGCAGAGGCAGTAGAAATGAGGCCTGTTTCCCCCGCCATTGACGGGCTCCAGTGCTGTGTCCAGTGCTGGGCTGGAAGTTGGGGAAGACGTCCTGTCCAGGTTCGTCTGGCTACAACACTGCTTGGGCTGAGCTTCTCACCCGGGAAGGTTCCTAGTGCTGCTGAGGCCACTGTGCTAGACCCTCTCTCCCAGAGCCTCCCCACAGCCCCTTCCGATCGCTGGCAGCCCGGACGCCTGCTGCCTCCCCGGTCCCCCGCCCCACTCAGGCCGCCTCTTTCTGTTCAGGACTCAGAGATCCGCAACCACGCGGCCAACTACCTCCCCCAGATCAGCCAGCTCCTCAACCGCGTGCCGCGCCAGATGCTACTCATCTTCAAGACCAATGACCTGCTGCGGGGCATCGAGGCCGCCCTGGGCACCCGCGCCAGCGCCAGCTCTTTCCTCAACATGTCGCGGTGCTGCATCAAAGCACTGGCCGCGTGAGTGTGGGCTCTGGCCTCCCCCCCGCCACCCAACCCCAGCTCCCTGATCCACCCCAGGGGTCGGCATGCCCCCGCTTTATCCCCCAGCCCCCAGGGCCTGGCCTGAGCTCCCCAGTCTCCAGCTCTCCCTGCAGGAAGTTAGGGGCAGAAACCAGCTCCAGGGAACTGGCTGACACCTTGGGGTTATGTTTAAGGTGGTCCAAGAGAGCCACCTCTACTGGTTAAAATTGTGGGTTCTGGGACCTCACCTTCCTGGGCAAGCTTTCCTCGTGACCCTTATGCTCAGTAAAGTCTGCAGCATTTTTTGATAGTCTCAGTTCCACCCGAGAGTCCCCAGACTTGGGATCAGGATGCCCTGGCTCACATCTCATCCGTGCCTGGTCCTGGGACCGTGTCCCCAGCACCCTCCAGGCAGCGAGGCCGGTGTTCTTTTCCCTGCAAGTGCGGCTGTGACTCAGGAAGCGTGTCACTAGCCGGCTCTCTCGGGATCTCAGGTCTTTTCAGATGCCTCAGCATCTGGGAGGTGTTGATGGGGAAGGGAGTGGTGCTTCCCCAGGGAGGCAGTAGTAGAGGAATGAGGATCCCATGCTCTTCTACTGGATGGTAGCACATACATGGGAAGGCCCATGCTCTGGCTGAGTGTGCTCACCCAAGAGGGGAGACCTGGACTGGTCAGCTCTGAGCCATCCATCCATCCTAGGCAGCGAGTGGGTCATTCTGGTAAATGGGTGACGGCAGTGTTGACCCATGCATCATGCACCCGCTATCAAATACTGAGTTACAGCAAAATACACTGCCTAGGGAAGGGCTGAACATGATTCATTCTTCCTCTGAGGTTCCGGAAACGAAGTCTTGGGAGTTCTCTGGCAGCTCAGTGGTTAGGACTCAGTGCTTTCACTGCTGGGGCCTAGATTCAGTCCCTGGTTGGGGAACTAAGGTCCTGCAAGCTGTGTGGTATGGCTAAAAAAAAAGCAAACAAAAGTCTTGACTAGGTGATCCTCATCAACACCAGTTTCCATCATGTCCTTTTGTTGGTGCAGAAGGCCTCGAGCTGGGTGGAATCCATCATGGCCTCAGCCTCCCAGGACCACCTTGACTAGGTTTCCAGGTGATTCTTAGCCTCAGAAAGTTTGGGAGAGCTTTTTCATTTGAGACTGGGGGATTCTGACTTGATGAATGTTAACTCTACTTTTGGAAAAAGAGAAACTTTGGAACATGATACCCAGTGGGTCCTCTGGGCCTTTGATGAGGTGTGCAACATCTGCCTTTACTTACCCCACTTGCCTGGAAAACGCCTGTAGACTAGCTGAGTTCCTCTGGTCCCGGATTGGGCAGTGGTCTGATCACGTGACCAGGAGCCGCCCTCCCCTCGGGGAGGCGGAGTGGTGAGTTGGCAGAGCCACCACCTTCCGTTTTTCGAAGTGACGCTGCGCGTCTCAACGCTGCATCTCCTCTCTCTTCCTTCGCGCCCCTCCTGCAGGCACAAGAAGCAGAAGACCCGTTCACTCTTCAGAAAGGCCCGGATCTCTCTCAGGGAGTCCTTCAGCTTATGGAAGATCAACCTTCACGAGCTCCTTCTGCACGTGAAGGGGCTGAGGCTCACCGGCTGGGTCTGGGCTCTGCTCTGCTGGCTGCTGCCTGCTTCCCACTGAGTGGACACGGTGCCCACTGCCCAGCGGTGGCCCCTGCTGCGGCCGAGCGGTCTCTTCACCCCTCACTCTTCCGTCGTGTCTCCACCCGCTTGCCCCGTTTCTGCCCCGTGGAGCCCCGTGATCCCTGTCTATGGCACTGTCATGCTCCGCCTCTGGAAGTCCTCTCCAGTGAAGCCCGCGTCTCGGGGCCCCAGGCCGCATCCCGGGAAGGTTTCCGGCCGTTCCCAGGGAAGGCACGCGGTCTGCTTTCCCGCTCCCCGTCTGTGCCTTTGGGTTGGATACCTGCCCCACCTGCTTCTGTTCACCTTTCTTGTGGTCAAGATGGACTACGGAGCCCACCGAGGGCACATTTAACTCGCCAGACGTTTGGTTTTGCTGCAGAGGGGCGTGGTCCCTGAACTGCTAGAGAAGAGTTTTCTTTCTTTGAGCCATCCCTCCCCGGAGGTGCCAACCTTCCTGGGGTGGCTTGGCCCCCGAGCCAGGTTCTGTTGCAGCTGTGAGTTCACAGCTGTTGTGGTGAGCCCTTTGGTGACTTTATGTACTGTGATTCAATAAAAACCACTTTGGGGCTTCAGGGCAAGAGTGTGGTCACCAGGCCATTTATTCCAGGTTGGGAATGAGTCTACTCAGGCCACGAGGTAGGAGTGGCCGCGGATGCCACCTGCCATTGTTATCTGCTTGACTTCTTGTCCCTGAAATCCTTCCAGCCTTCCACTGTACGTCCGCTTTCTGATTCTTGTATGTTTCTCTTCCTTTCTAAGACAGATCTTGGTTGCTGCTGTTAGGAAGCTGAAGGCCAAGAACTTAGAGGCTCAGCAGAAACCTCTGACCTTGCTTCCCCTGGGTTCTCCCCTCATTCCCTGTGACCCGGCACCTCCCTTGTTCTGTTGATTGGCTCCTGGCTTAGTCCTCAGATTCATCATTCAATACCCTCATTCCTGAGACTGTTGTCTAAACTTCATGTGGCTGGGCTTCTGCTCTGAAACCTGCTGGTTACCTGCTAGACTCTGCTTCTACCTTGTTGCATGCTGCCAGCCTGCCCCTTGCTCCCCCGCCCCGATCATCCAGTCCAGTTTTGGGGATATCTGCAAACGCCTGCTCTAACTCCTGTGTCTGTAGTCTCCAGGTCCTCGTGACCCCAGATGCTGCAGGTCCCAGCTCTCACTGAGCACCCAGGCTCACGGGAACTGTGTCTGAATCTCTCTGATCTTACTTCACCTCATTCATGAGGGTAGGAAAAAAAAAATCCTAAATTTGAATCTCATTTTCTGTTCTCTTTATTCATAATACAACAAGCAGATTTTTCACTGACCAGAGATCGTTCGCCATCCCTTTGAATTAATTGTTCTCAGTGACCAGTTGGATGCACCCAGGGACCTGAGAGAATAATTTGCAAGATCTGCTATGAATCATGAGGATGCATGCTGCATATTATATTTTATGGTGTCTTTTATAGCCACTGAAGTAAATATAAATGTCCTTTTTGTTCAAGGTAATGGTTACTTGCTTTTCACTTTTGGTTTAATGGTTGGCTTCCTGCTGCCTTGGGATCTAAAACATCAGCATGTTGCCAGAACAGTTATCCAGAGAGAGCAGAGAGGCCGAGACAGTTTGGGGTACAGAGCAGTTTGAAAATAGAGGGCTTGATGTGTGAGTGCCTTCCACGTGTGAGAGAATATGCTGGGCTCTTGGTAAATAAGTTGCGTCATTCATTTGTCTCATCAGCTCTATGAGGGCGAAGGGTCATTAGCCTCATCTCACGGAGATGGGAACTCTCGAGGCTCAGAGAGATTTAGTCATTTGCTTTAAGTCGCACAGTTGCTGAATGAGGGTCCTTGCTTTGCTGTTAATTCCACAGTGCTGGCCGTGTGACTTACGCCTGCTCCTTGGGCTGTCATATGCGCCTGAATTGTGACTCTAACATTGACTTCAGAGGAAGTTGGATTTTCAATGGATTTGGGGGAGTGGGTGGGTAAAGGAGACCAAAAGCCCTGGAAAATTCAGACTGAGTCCTGCATGTTCCTTGGGCCTAAGACAGGGTCGTCCTGCACCCCTGTGATGCTGCAGTGAGATTCTGATGTGGACGACCCGGAGAGGGTGCAGCCTCTCTTCCCTTAAGGATGCAGTTTTCCCGTGAGCCTGCCCTCACTTCAGATACTCGCTGCAGGCTTGGGGTCCCCAGGCCATGTGTACTTTTGACCAACTGACTACAAATTTGGGGGTTCCCACCACCCCCTACCCCCCAGATTTGATAATTTGCTAGAATGACTCACAGAGCTCAGGAAGTCACTACACTTGAGACCAGGCAAATGAAGAGACACTCAGGGTGAGGTCTAGGGGGTCCTGTGTGCGGAGCTTCTGTGTTCTTGCCATGGAAGGACTCTCTTGGCACAGAGATGCATCACTGAGCTTCAGTGTCCACAGTTTTTATCAGGGTTTCATTGTATCAGCACAATTGATTGAATCATTAACTAGGTGATTGAATAAAATTTCCAGACCCTTTTCCCTCCACACCCCCATCCCCCATCACTAAGAAAGTCCAAGGATTGGGACTTCCCTGGTGGTCCAGTGGCTAAGATTCCAGGCTCCTGGGGGCCTGGGTTCGTTTCCTGGTCAGGGAACTGGTTCCACAACTAAAGGTCCACATGTTGCAACTAAGACCCAGTGCAGCCAAATGAAGAAAGAAAGAAGGTCCAGGGATTGAGAGGCCATCTTCCAGGAGCAACCAAGGGACAAAGACCAGACAGGTTTTTCATCATGTAAGTATACCTCTGGTGTCATCTCGTCCTGTGTACTTGGCCTGAGGTGCATCTTTATCAGCTGACTGCTGGCCTGTACCTTCTCCTCCTCCAGGTGGAGCCGTGTCTGGAAGGAGAGCTCTAGGAGTTCCCATCATCTCTGTTCTGCAGTTCAGAGAGCACCCGTGTGAGCTCTTATGCCAGATCTCTGCCCCGCTCCCTTCTCTGTCCTGCGGAACTTGGCATACGTTGATTGGGTTTTGGCGCTTCGAGTAAAATCCTGTGAGTTTCTTCCCCCAGCAGTGGCGATGTGTCACGAAGTCAGCACCAGCTTACTTCGAAGGGTGCTTTTTCTTTTAATCCTTGGATCCTAGTCCTATATAGGTGTTGGCTTCTCTGATTTGGGCAACATGGCTATAGTTCCCCTCCCTCTTCTTGTCCCCATGAGGAGAATTCCAACTCAGTGGCCCATTTGGCCTCTCAAATATCTGCCCAGCTCATAGGGAAGTGCAGATGTCCTGGTTTGTAGTTCAGTTCAGTTGTTTAGTTGTGTCCGACTCTTTGCCACCCCATGGACTGCAGCACGCCAGGCCTCTCTGTCCATCACCAGCTCCCAGAGCTTACTTAAACTCATGTCCATCGAGTCAGTGATGCCATCCAACCATCTCCTCCTCTGCTGTCCCCTTCTCCTCCCACCGTCAATCTTTCCCAGCATCAGGGTCTTTTCTAGTGAGTCAGTTCTTCACATCAGGTAGCCAAAGTATTGGAGTTTCAGCTTCAGCATCAGTCCCTCCAATGAATATTCAGGACTGATTTCCTTTAGGATGGACTGGTTGGATCTCCTTGCAGTCCAAGGGACTCTCAAGAGTCTTCTCCAACACCACAGTTCAAAAGCATCAATTCTTCGGCGCTCAGCTTTCTTTATAGTCCACCTCTCACATCCATACATGACTACTGGAAAAACCACAGATTTGACTAGATGGACCTTTGTTGGCAAAGTAATATCTCTATTTGCAGTAGGTGCTCAATAAGCATGTGCTCAATAAGACTCTGAGGTTACTTCGCTATTTTCAGGGATGTTGAAACCTGTGTATTTATAAAAAAGTCTCACATGCCACTCTCCTTCCCCTGGGAAGGCTGCCTTGTTTGATTGTCAGGTTAATTTCTGCAGTGTTCCGAGCCCACTCCCGGGACTGGGGATGGTCACTCTCAGGATTATTGGCTTAGAGACCACCGCTCCCCCCACCCCCCACAGCCGTAAGGCTATGAGAATGCTGACTTCTAGTGACCTCTCAGAAAATGAAGGTGGCTTCAGGAGACACAGATCCTCAGGGACAGCGCTTGGGAGGTTTGGGACTATCCTCCGTGTAAGCAGACCATAATAAATTGAGACAGTCATGAAGATCCACCTCTTAAATGCCAGAGGACAGATAAAGACTTAAGAAAAAGCACAAATTGCTTTAGTCACTTAACTGGCAATATTACCTCCATCTCCCCACTAGACGTTTGTGATACTGAGCTATCATCTGTATGATTTCTAATATTTTAGCATTCAGTTACTTTAGTATTGAACCCTTTTGTTTTATACTAGCTGGCTTCCCTGGTGTCTCAGCTGGTAAAGAATCTGCCTGCAGTGCAGGAGACCTAGGTTCGATCCCTGGGTTGGGAAGATCCCCTGGAGATGGGAATGGCAACCCACTCCAGTATTCTTGCCTGGGGAATCCAATGGGCAGAGGTGCCTGGCGGGCTACAGTCCATGGGGTCGCAAAGAGTCAGACACGACTGAGTGACTAACACACTCCGTGTAAGCAGAGGTGAGAAGGAGGGGATGGGGCCTTGCCCAGGGACACTTGGGGCTTCAGTGATCTTAGGGTGTGGCCTGGCGGAGCTCAGGTCTGAGTCAGGAACTGGGATCTGCTGAGATCTGAATAGACAGGGTGAGCAAAGTCACAGAGGGTTTCTGGCAGTCTGGCCTGCTGGTTTGCCAGGCTGGGTTGGGCAGGGGTGGAAGGCGGGGGCTATATTTAATGAGAGACCTTGAATGCCAAGCGGTCTGGTGCCACTGTGGTTTGCAATTGGCCAAGGAGGACAGGGGAGGCCCCATGTCCTAAGCCTTGGAGGTGAAAATGTTCATTGCTTAGTCGTGTCTGACTCTTTTCAACTGCATGGACTGTAGTCCACCAGGCCCCTGTGTCCATGGGATTCTCCAGCCAGGAATACTGGAGTAGGTTGCCATTCCCTTTTCCAGGGGATTTTCCCAATCCAGGGATCCAACCCAGGTCTCCTGCATCGCAGGCAGATTGTTTACATCTGAGCCACCAGGGAAGCCCCTCCTAAGCCTTAAGTCTGCAAACTTTTATAAAAACTCATTTGTTCAGAAAGGCTCTGCAATCACCTCCTTCCCTCCCTGCCTGACTCCTTCCTTCCTGTGAGGTGGAGCCTATTACAAAGCTGCTCTCTGCTTTTCCAAAGGGAGGGCGAGGTCAGCTCTCGGCAGAGGAAATATTAACCCTTGGGCTGTGATGTCTGTTCTGCAGCCAGGGCCTCCCGGCCCGGTTTACTTGACTTCTCTGAGGGTGGCCTCAGCCAGCTCCCCTCTTGGCCAGGTCACCGTGCCCCTGGCCAGCCCTGCTGGGGACAGAAAACACTCTTTTCTACCCAGTTATGCTTTTGGCTTAATTGACTCTTTAGCAAAGAGCCTCCAATATTTCTTCCTGATTTTTCTCATTCCCACGTATAAAGGGAAGGCCACGCTGGTGAAGTGGTGAGGTGATGGGTACCAATAACCCTGTGATCCCCAATATTTCAGCTCCTACTTCCCTTCTCCCTGAGCAGTGCTTTTTGAACTTCTCTGTTTAAATAAATAACCTGGATTTCATGTTGAAACACAGATTCTGCTCCTGTGGGTCTGCGTGGGGCCTGAGATTCTGCGTTTCTAACCAGCTCCCAGGCGGTGCTGATGCTGTGCATCTGAGGACCACACTTAGAGCCGCCAGGTTCTGATCAGCGGTTCTGAAGGTGTGGTCCTAGGACCGGCAGCATCAGTGTAAGCAGGGAGCCGTTTAGACAGGCAAATCTCAGACCCCACTCTAGATGTGCCAAAGCAGAGACTCTGGGACGGGACCCAACGGTCTGTTCTACTAAACCCTCGAGGGAGTTCTGACGCACATGCTCACGGCTGAAGTCTTTGGTCTGTGGTTCTACCTCAACCGGCACATCCGGATCATGGGGAGAGCGCTGAATGCCCAAGATCCTGATTAAATTCCTTCGAATGAGGGTCAGGCATTTGAAACAGTTTTCTAAAAGCCTTTTTATTTTGAAATAACTTTAGGTTTACAGTAGAGTTGTAAAGAGAGTACCCAGAAGGTCCTCCACGTAGCCTTTACCTAGCTCTTGCTAATGTTAATACCTTACATAACCACAGTACCTTTATTAACACTCCGCATTAATTTTAGTACAATATCATCAATTGAACTATTCTGATCTCGCTGAAGATATTAAGAAGAGGTGGCAAGAATACACAGAAGAACTGTACAAAAAAGATCTTCACGACCAATATAATGGAATGTGACGTCAAGTGGGCCTTAGAAAGCATCACTATGAACAAAGCTCGTGGAGGTGATGGAATTCCAGTTGAGCTGTTTCAAATCCTGAAAGATGATGCTGTGAAAGTGCTGCACTCAATATGCCAGCAAGTTTGGAAAACTCAGCAGTGGCCACAGGACTGGAAAAGGTCAGTTTTCATTCCAATCCCAAAGAAAGGCAATGCCAAAGAATGCTCAAACTACCACACAATTGCACTCATCTCACATGCTAGTAAAGGAATGCTCAAAATTCTCCAAGCCAGGCTTCAGTAATATGTGAACCATGAACTTCCAGATGTTCAAGCTGGTTTTAGAAAAGGTAGAGGAACCAGAGATCAAATTGCCAACATCTGCTGGATCATGGAAAAAGCAAGAGAGTTCCAGAAAAACATCTATTTCTGCTTTATTGACTATGTCAAAGCCTTTGACTGTGTGGATCACAATAAACTGTGGAAAATTCTGAAAGAGATGGGAATACCAGACCATCTGACCTGCCTCTTGAGAAACCTATATGCAGGTCAGGAAGCAACAGTTAGAACTTGACATGGAACAACAGACTGGTTCCAAATAGGAAAAGGAGGACGTCAAGGCTGTATATTGTCACCCTGCTTATTTAACTTCTATGCAGAGTACATCATGAGAAACGCTGGACTGGAAGAAGCACAAGCTGGAATCAAGATTGCCAGAAGAAATATCAATCACCTCAGATATGCAGATGACACCACCCTTATGGCAGAAAGTGAAGAGGAACTAAACAGCCTCTTGATGAAAGTGAAAGAGGAGAGTGAAAAAGTTGGCTTAAAGCTCAACATTCAGAAAACTGAGATCATGGCCTCTGGTCCCATCACTTCATGGGAAATAGATGGGGAAACAGTGGAAACAGTGTCAGACTTTATTTTTTGGGGCTCCCAAATCACTGCAGATGGTGATTGCAGCCATGAAATTAAAAGGCGCTTACTCCTTGGAAGAAAAGTTATGACCAACCTAGATAGCATATTCAAAAGCAGAGACATTACTTTGCCAACAAAAGTTCATCTAGTCAAGGCTATGGTTTTTCCAGTAGTCATGTATGGATGTGAGAATTGGACTGTGAAGAAAGCTGAACACTGAAGAATTGATACTTTTGAACTGTGGTGTTGGAGAAGACTTTTGAGAGTCCCTTGGATTGCAAGGAGATCCAACCAGTCCATTCTAAAGGAGATCAGTCCTGGGTGTTCTTTGGAAGGAATGATGCTAAAGTTGAAACTCCTGTACTTTGGCCACCTCATGCGAAGAGTTGACTCATTGGAAGGGACTCTGAAGCTGGGAGGGATTGGGGGCAGGAGGAAGAGGGGACGACCGAGGATGAGATGGCTGGATGGCATCACTGACTCAATGGACGTGAGTCTGAGTGAACTCTGGGAGATGGTGATGGACAGGGAGGCCTGGCGTTGCTGAGATTCATGGGGTCACAAAGAGTTGGACATGACTGAGCGACTGAACTGAACTGAGCTGGATATGCATGTTTCAATGCTATTCTCTCAAATCATCCTGCCCTTGCCTTCTCCTGCAGAGTCCAAAAATCTATTCTTTATATATGTTTCTCTTTTGCTATCTCACATATAGGGTCATCGTTACCATCTTTCTAAATTCCATATATATGAGTTAATATACTGTGTTGGTGTTTTTCTTTCTGACTTGTAGATCATCTCTCAAGTTTAGCTGGACATTTTCTTGTGATGAGAATGGGGTTATGGGTTTGAGGAAGAAAATCACAAAGAAGGAGCGCCCCCTCATCATGCCACATCTGGAAAACATCACATCACCAGGGGAGATGTGCTGATTTTGTTCTTTAAACCTCTGCGGCCAGGGTAGAGAGCCTGCATTAGGCTGTACCTTCCAGGTGTCTTTTGGAGAAAGAAAAGTATTGCAACTTATAAATGTCTCCACAGGTGGGTGTTAGCCAGAGCCTCTTTAAGATTAAGGGGGGGGGGGCGGTCCTGACTGTTTCCAAATTAAAAGGCTCCCAGGAACCCCAACACCCCGCAAATATGCAGATATACCAACACAAGGTAAGAGAAATGGCTGGGTACTTTGAATGTTTACCACATGGTAACTCTGTAAGCAGACACACAACCTAGTGACAAATGCACGTAACATCAGAAACATGAACACCAAGCCCCTCCCTGGAACAGACAGGCCTGGCACTAGTGATTTTGTTTCCAAGTGCATTTGCAGCTCTAGAAATGGAAGTCACTATGGTAGGTTGGCAAGAAGCCCTCCAGTCAGTCACCACTGAGTGGTGCCACTCTGCATCAGCCTGGCCTGGCAGCCACCTCCTAGTGCCCCGTGGGGAAGACAGAGTCTCTCCTAGGGTAGTGGCCGACTGTGTCAAGTCCACAACTGACTGCCCGAGCCATGAATGATGGAAGTGATGGTGACCTTCTCTAGGTGAGTAATAACAGACAAGGAAGGCTGGAGAATGGTGTGCCAGCAGCGTGGCTTGCCTCCCTCCAAGGTGACACTGGGTGGGACATGAAGTCCTTCCGGGCTGATGGATTGGCTCAGGGGCTCTGGCTATGCCCTGCCCTCTCAGGGTTTCCAGGTCTGTGTGTAGGTGGTGGTCCCTGGGTGCTTGCTCCCTTTCATGCCAAATATAAGTATATTCACATCAGAGTATCTACAAACATCTGTTGACAGTGGCTGCTGCCATCACAGAGGTTATGCCCTCCAGCTCAAGAGCCTGGACTCTGCAGCTGGCCTGAGTTCAGATTCTGTTCTGTGGGATCTTGGACAAGTAACACAACTCTTCTGGGTTTCAGTTCCTAGGTTTGAATAGTGGGGATAATAATATATACCTCCTAGGGGTCATTGAGAGGATGAAGTTAGGTAATATATTCAATGTACTGGCAGAAGTGCGTAGGGAAGAGAAACCATATTAAGTGCTCAATAAATGTCATTTGTTTTTATGATCAGCCCCAATGGCAGACCCTGTTCTCTATCCCTTTTATCAACCTGCCCTCTACTTGAGAGGCTGAAAAAGTGAGGTCTTGGTTTCCCAGCTTCTGCAGCACATGACATGGCCAGTGAAGAGGAATCTTTTGGAGGGATTTTGGCAAATTTTTTTCTTTAGATATTGATAAGGGTATAGTTTGTTAGTATTGCCCCCATTCTTTTCATTCCAGCAGGGGAGAGTGGTGTGTGGTTTTGATGTCTGGAACTTTAGCAGCCATTTTGTGATCTTGAGATGGTAAGCAGAACATGATGTTTTACTTGGGCATGTAGTCTGCTCTGCAGGATGCTGGGTAGTGCCCCTTTCAGGCACATGGCAATCTTATGAAGGCTAGGGGCCATTCTTATCCCCTTTATACAGGTAAGTAAACTGAGGCGCAGAAGGTTTAGGTTGCTTGCTGGAGGCACACAAGCAGTGACTGACATAACCAGGCTTTGAGCTGAGGTAATCTGTAGCCAGAGCCTGGATTCTCAGCTCCTGCCTTTCCATTTTCCTCTGCTGAAGTGGCCGCATCCATCGAGCCTGCTGGAGGTTAGACCTATCCTGCCCTCCTGCAGCCTCCACAGTCTGGAGCTGGTGAGCTTCTGTGTCGGTGGGCTTCTGTGCTTCCTCCAATGAGTGCAGCTGGGCAGTGGCACCCCAGGAGGAGTCATTTCTCTGTAGAGGGTGGCCTATATGGCCCAGAGCTCACTCAGCCAGTGAGGTGTCGCAGCAGGCCTCTTAGGCAACTCGGGGTGCTGGGATGAACCCCCTTCTAGGGAAATCCCTCTAAGGGCAGTTGACATTGATGGAGTTCAATTTTGCCCTGTAGTAAGTAGAAATATGGGCTTCCCAGGTTGCTCAGTGGTAAAGAATCTGCATGCCCATGCAGGAGATGTGGGTTCAATCCCTGGGTTAAGAAGGTCCCCTGGAGGAGGGCATGGCAACTCACTCCAGTATTCTTGCCCAGAGAATCCCATGGACAGAGGAGCCTGGTGGGCTTCAGTCCATGGAGTTGCAAAGAGTACGATACAACTTGGCAACTAAGCATTTAGACAAACAAGTAGGAATATAGAGGAAGTTCTGCCTTTTTCACTTCTCTCCCCTTCCCTCACCCCTAGGTGTTCAGGTAAGAGTGATAAGACTACCAGGGAATTTAGGAAAGAAACCATAAACATTCTGGATGTTAGAATGAGTTTGTTATAAGAGAATTCTGACTTATAACAGTTTATGTTCATAATAATCAGATGGCACGATGTGTCCAGAGTAGGATCTGATCACTTTCCTACCTTTGTCCTGGACCATATTCTCCGGACAAGGGCAAGTGTTGCCTCCACTGAGCCAGGCAACTGGAGGTCAGGCCCATCATCCTAATTCTGTTATCACTGGGCAGGTTGCTTTGGTCTCTGAGCCTCTGCTTCCCCTGCTGTGAAATGGGGTGGTTGTCCACAGGTTACCCTTCTCGGAGGGCTGTGATGGATGTGAATAGAGAGTGCCTGTGAAAGTGACAGGGAAAAGCAACACTAAGAAACTAACAAATAACACAGAGTGTAAGTGAACAGTTTATCCAGCATCCCTTGCAGCTTTAACAGAACTCCCTTCTCCTGTAGTGACACCCATTTCTGCCAGCATGTAATCTAGAATCTCCCATTAGCCTTGGGGGTAGACAGATGGCCATCTCTCTGGCCACAGGCATTAGTTCGGATTCATTACTCCAAGAGCATTCCTGTGACTTTCAGCTAATACTATGAAGTATGACTATCTCTCTACAGGTTGCTAAGCTCCAGTGACTATCTTATGTGTCTCTCTTTTAAACTCCAGGCTTCCCTGATAGCTCAGTTGGTAAAGAATCTGCCTGCAATGCAGGAGACCCCAGTTCAATTCCTGGGTCAGAAAAAAAACCACTGGAGAAGGAATAGGCTACCCACTCCAGTATTCCTGGGCTTCCCTGGTGGCTCAGCTGGTAAAGGGTCTGCCTGCAATGTCATAGACCTGGGTTCAAAACCTGGGGTTGGGAAGATCCCCTGGAGAAGGAAAAGGCTACATACTCCAGTATTCTGGCCTGGAGAATTCCATGGACTGTCCTTGGGGTCACAAAGAGTCAGACACGACTGAGCGACTTTCACTTTTGAACTCCTGGATCTCACCATTCCTACAGGCCAGATCCACCCTTCGTTTTTCATGACATGAGACAATACATCTGCCTCTCCCTTTTTTGTATGTTACTTGAAGTTGAGTATCTTGAAAGTGAGTAACCAAAAGCACCCTCATCACTGCAGCTATTATCCTTAAGGGCCCTGGACCCATGATTGGAAGGTGTAGAGAGCCCAGAGGAAGTCTGGAGGAGAACAATAGAGATATCTATAGGGATAGAAAATAAAGAGATGATTATAGACTGGACACTCTCCACAGAGCTGAGTAAGAGAAAACAGTTAAATTACAGTAAGGTCTTCTTGTTCCTGCTGTTGTTGAGACAGTGAGAGTAAGGGCTTCTGATTGCTTGCTTATATGCCATTTTCTGGTCAAAACCAACACAAAGGCCATGCCATTCTGGCTGGCTGGATACACTTTCTGTAATTGTCATGGCTATTTTCTGATGATCCATAGGGTATTTAGAAACTGGCTATTTGGCTGAAATAGGCTTAATTTCTCTTATCGATTCCGCTAGTTGCTGCCCACACAGGTTACCCCCCCAGAGAGCTGGCAGGAGCTCTGTCTTTAATCACAGTATTAGCTTGAAAGAGATATCCTGGGAGCATTTAAGATAGGACAGTCTCGTGGAGGTGTTCCCTGTTGGCCTGAGGGCTGAGCTGGCCAGTTCACAGAGCCCGGGTCTAACCAGGGACACATCTAGGAACTGGGACTGCGTGTGTGGAGGCTTTTCTGCTTTTCTCTCTTCTGCTATTCCTGTATCACAGCCTGGTTGAGTGAGGTGAGAACGCACGTGAGGGTTGTCACCTCTCTCTGTCTGTCTGGGCGGTGAGATTCGTAAACAGGCTGAGCTTGACATTGTTTAGAATAACCAAGTTCACCCCATCTCTATGGTCTTGCTCTGGGTGTTCTCTGCCTCTCTCAGCTCTTCCTTATATTCAAAGCAAAGTCCTCTGTTTTCTATCTTCATGACATCTCTCAAGTCCTGCCTTCTGCAGGGAGCTTCCTGAGACGGCTGCCCTAGCTGAGTTGCCTTCTCCTCCCAGTTCTCGTGATGCTGCTCCCGCCATCCATATTCAACTGTCCACTGCCCTGTGCAGTCCCTGGAGGGCAAGGAGCGCTTCTTTGTCCCTTGCATGCTCTTTGACATCAGGACAGTGGAGGCCATGGTTGGCCTTTCACTGGTCACCATGTGGCCGCTTATTCCTGCCTCAATCCATGTATGTCACATGCATTCCTTCGACACCCTTTTATTGGGGAGGGGAGTGGAGAGGGAAAACGAATCAGACATGCTGCCTGCCTTTAAGGAACTAGGCTGTCTGTCGCAAGAGCACCTGACTTTGTTAAGGAGGAGGCACCTGCTGGTGGGAGCGGCGGTGAGCCAAAGTCTGTGGTCTGGGACGAGAGAAGAAGATTTCAACAATTCTTGGGGACCCATGATGCCAGTTGGCAGCTCCACCTGGAAGCAAAATTTGATGAGACCATCTCTGCATTTCTCTTTGGGGCCAGTATGTCCCCAGATTTTGTGTTTACCGAAGGGTCTGCACTCACTGTCTTAGTGGATAGTGCCACTGGCAGTCACCCAGGTCCGAAAGCCAGGAGTCAGTCTTTGAAGTCACGCTCTTGACCTTCTTAGAAATGCCCCATAAACTCTACCTTCTTGTATGTCTTTATCCACCAACTCTTCTCTCATTTGCTACCACCAGCATCCTGGTTCAGATCTAATCTCCTTATTAGTCTCCTTTCCTCCCTTCATGTCCCACTAAACTGGCTACTGTTCAATATACCTAAAACCAACTGGCCTACAGTCACGTGACCAAAATCCTGTTTGCCCAAACATCAGTTCTCCCAAAGACAAGTTTACCTCAAATTAAGTATTCTTGAATGTTTTCAGATCCACTTAACCTTCCTATTACTTCTTGCTTTTTTCCTCCTCACTTTAAATATTTTAAAAACCAATTCATGCACAGGTATTTGACTTAATTTTATATTTCTCATGAGTATTTTTTCAACAGGCAGTTTTGAATTGTTTTATATTCCTAAAGATATCTTTTCCTAGAATACCTACTTTCATTAACTTTAAAAATAACCAATATTTAGCCATTTTCCCCCTAAAGACATTTTCCTTCAAATATAGCTGTCCTAGCAAACAAAATATTCAAGACATTAATTACAATCAATCACTATGCACGGTGTTACCTTGATCTCATAGCTAAAGTGAAAGTGAAAGTTGCTCAGTCATGTCCGACCACTTTGCGAATTCTCCAGCCCAGAGTACTGGAGTGGGTAGCCTTTCTCTTCTCCAGGGGATCTTCCCAACCCAGGGATCGAACCCAAGCCTCCCGCATTGCAGGCGGATTCTTTACCAGCTGAGCCACCAGGTAAGCCTAAGAATACTGGAGTGGGTAGCCTATCCCTTCTCCAGCGGATCTTCCCAACCCAGGAATTGAACCGGGGTCTCCTGCATTGCAGGTGGATTCTTTGCCAACTGAGCTCCTAGGGAAGTCCAATAAGGGTCCATAAATTTCAGAGGGAAACGTTGAATATTAATGTTGAGTTTTGTGTGGTGTATACTATTTTATGAATTAGAGACTTCAAAAAAGGATGATTCTATTTTAAAAAATGATTTTATTTATTTGTCCATTGGCTGTGCTGAGTCTTTGTTGCTGCGCGGGCTTTCCTCTTGCTGTGCTGCATAGGCTTCTTATTGCAGCGGCTTCTCTTGTTGTGGAGCTCGGGCCCTTGGACTTGCAGGCCTCAGTAATTGTGGCACGTGGGCTCAGTTGCCGTGGTTCCTGGGCTCTAAAGCACAGGCTCAACAGTTGTGGCCCACGGGCTTAGTTGCTCCACAGCACGTGGGATCTTCCCAAACCAGGGATCAGACCATGTCTCCCATATTGGTAGGTGGATTCTTTACCACTGAGCCACCAGGGAAGTCCAGTCCAGTTCAGTTCAGTTCAGTTCAGTTCATTTCAGTCGCTCAAAGTGTCCAACTCTTTGCAACCCCATGAATCGCAGCACGCCAGGCCTCCTTGTCCATCACCAACTCCCGGAGTTCACTCAGATTCATGTCCATCAAGTCTGTGACACCATCCAGCCATCTCATCCTCGGTCGTCCCCTTTTCCTGCCCCCAATCCCTCCCAGCATCAAAGTCTTTTCCAATGAGTCAACTCTTCGCATGAGGTGGCCAAAGTACTGGAGTTTCAGCTTTAGCATCATTCCGTCCAAAGAAATCCCAGGGCTGATCTCCTTCAGAATGGACTGGTTGGATCTCCTTGCAGTCCAAGGGACTCTCAAGAGTCTTCTCCAACACCACAGTTCAAAAGCATCAATTCTTCGGCGCTCAGCTTTCTTCACAGTCCAACTCTCACATCCACACATGACCACAGGAAAAACCATAGCCTTGACTAGACGGACCGTAATTGGCAAAGTAATGTCTCTGCTTTTGAATATACTATGTAGGTTGGTCATAACTTTTCTTCCAAGGAGCAAGCGCCTTTTAATTTCATGGCTGCAATCATCATATGCAGTGATTTGGGAGCCCCCAAAAATAAAGTCTGACAGTTTCCACTGTTTCCCCATCTATTTCCCATGAAGTGATGGGACCAGAGGCCATGATCTTCGTTTTCTGAATGTTGAGCTTTAAGCCAACTTTTTCACTCTCCTCTTTCACTTTCATCAAGAGACTTTTTAGTTCCTCTTCACTTTCTGCCATAAGGGTGGTGTCATCTGCATATCTGAGGTTATTGATATTTCTCCCGGCAATCTTGATTCCAGCTTGTTTCTTCCAGTCCAGCATTTCCCATGATGTACTCTGCATAGAAGTGAAATAAGCAGGGTGATAATATACAGCCTTGACATACTCCTTTTCCTATTTGGAACCAGTCTGTTGTTCCATGTCCAGTTCTAACTGTTGCTTCCTGACCTGCATACAGATTTCTCAAGAGGCAGGTCAGGTGGTCTGGTATTCCCATCTCTTTCAGAATCTTCCACAGTTTATTGCGATCCACACAGTCAAAGGTTTTGACATAGTCAATAAAGCAGAAATAGATGTTTTTCTGGAACTCTCTTGCTTTTTCCATGATCCAGCAGATGTTGGCAATTTGATCTCTGGTTCCTCTGCCTTTTCTAAAACCAGCTTGAACATCAGGAAGTTCACGGTTCACGTATTGCTGAAGCCTGGCTTGGAGAATTTTGAGCATTACTTTACTAGCATGTGAGATGAGTGCAATTGTGTGGTAGTTTGAGCATTCTTTGGCATTGCCTTTCTTTGGGATTGGAATGAAAACTGACCTTTTCCAGTCTTGTGGCCACTGCTGAGTTTTCCAAACTTCCTGGCATATTGAGTGCAGCACTTTCACAGCATCATCTTTCAGGATTTGAAATAGCTCAACTGGAATTCCATCACCTCCACGAGCTTTGTTCATAGTGATGCTTTCTAAGGCCCACTTGACTTCACATTCCAGAATGTCTGGCTGTAGATGAGTGATCACCCCATCATGATTATCCAGGTCGTGAAGATCTTTTTTGTACAATTCTGTGTATTCTTACCACCTCTTCTTAATATCTTCTGCTTCTGTTAGGTCCATGCCATTTCTGTCCTTTATCAAGCCCATCTTTGTGTGAAATGTTCCCTTGGTATCTCTAATTTTCTTGAAGAGATCTCTAGTCTTACCCATTCTGTTGTTTTCCTCTATTTCTTTGCATTGATCACTGAAGAAGGCTTTCTTATCTCTTCTTGCTATTCTTTGGAACTCTGCATTCAGATGCTTATATCTTTCCTTTTCTCCTTGGCTTTTTGCTTCTCTTCTTTTCACAGCTATTTGTAAGGCTTCCCCAGATAGCCATTTTGCTTTTTTTGCATTTCTTTTCCATGGGGATGGTCTTGATCCCTATCTCCTGTACAATGTCAGGAACCTCATTCCATTGTTCATCAGGCACTCTATCAGATCTAGACTCTTAAATCTATTTCTCACTTCTACTGTATAATCATAAGGGATTTGATTTAGGTCATACCTGAATAGTCTAGCTGTTTTCCCTGCTTTCTTTAATTTCAGTCTGAATTTGGTAGTAAGGAGTTCATGATCTGAGCCACAGTCAGCTCCTGGTGTATTTTTGTTGTTGTTGTTGACTGTATAGAGCTTCTCCATCTTTTGCTGCAGAGAATATAATCAATCTGATTTTGTTGTTGACCATCTGGTGATGTCCATGTGTAGAGTCTTCTCTTGTGTTGTGGGAAGAGGGTGTTTGCTATGACCAGTGCATTTTCTTGGCAAAACTCTATTAGTCTTTGCCCTGCTTCATTCCGCATTCCAAGGCCAAATTTGCCTGTTACTCCAGGTGTTTCTTGACTTCCTACTTTTGCATTCCAGTCCCCTATAATGAAAAGGATATCTTTTTTGGGTGTGAGTTCTAAAAGGTCTTGTAGGTCTTCATAGAACCGTTCAACTTCAGCTTCTTCAGCATTACTGGTTGGGGCATAGACTTGGATAACTGTGATATTGAATGGTTTGCCTTGGAAACGAACAGAGATCATTCTGTCATTTTTGAGACTGCATCCAAGGACTGCATTTCGGACTCTTTTGTTGACCATGATGGCTACTCCATTTCTTCTGAGGGATTCCTGCCTGCAGTAGTAGATATAATGGTCATCTGAGTTAAATTCACCCATTCCAGTCCATTTTAGTTCTCTGATTCCTAGAATGTCGACGTTCACTCTTGCCATCTCCTGTTTGACCACTTCCAATTTGCCTTGATTCATGGACCTGACATTCCAGGTTCCTATGCAATATTGCTCTTTACAACATCGGACCTTGTTTCTATCACCAGTCACATCCACAGCTGGGTATTGTTTTTGCTTTGGCTCCATGTCTTCATTCTTTCTGGAGTTATTTCTCCACTGACCTCCAGTAGCATATTGGGCACCTACTGACCTGGGGAGTACCTCTTTCAGTGTCCTATCCTTTTGTCTTTTCATACTGTTCATGGGGTTCTCAAGGCAAGAATACTGAAGTGGTTTGCCATTCCCTTCTCCAGTGGACCACATTCTGTCAGGGAAGTCCAAGGATGATTCTTACATGCAATGTGGCAGGTTTGCTACATCTCCCTATTGTCAATGACTAGTGCCTAGAGTATGCTCAGCTCACAGGTCCTGAGGGAGGGAGTGAGGTTCTGAGATGTGAGTCTAGTACTACCACTTGTGGCAAAGCCATTTATCTCATGATCGAGCTGTGTCAACCATCAGGAAGAAGACATTTGCCTCAAATTTGAGACAGAGAAACTAGTGGTATGAACTAGACTGTCGCTGGCAAAACCAATGAGCTTTTGATCTAAGAAATAGATTGGGTTTGTCTAGGCTTCTAAGACAGACATAAGAAACACCTGGACCCTACCACAGCCAATGGACCCTTGAATCCTCTCAAGTTGAACTGGGATATGGCTCCAGAATCTTTCTTAACAGAGCACACCATCAATGGCTCCTGACTGGGCAGCATTGGTATGTAATGCCCAGTTGCTATTTTGGGCCTAGAAGTAGGATCCTTTCTTTCCCTGGCATAGTTTCAGGGCTGCTTAAATGAAGACAGGAGGACCATCAGGTTAACTTCAGAATGACAGGATGGTCCTAGCTTTCTGGGGGTGGGGAGGAGACATCTTAGGGTCATTTGGGCAGATTAATTTCAAGGAGTTTGTATGCCATTCCCTAGCTTGGAGGACTTTATTTGACACTGAATGGCTGTTTTCTTTTGTAGGGACTTTGATCTCCCAGGAGACGTGGGGAGAGATTCTAAATCTGTGCATGGGAACCAAAGGTGTTCCAGCCAAGAGCCTGACCTCCTTCCACAGTGTTCAGCCTGGAAGCTGCAGTGTGAAGCCAGCAGGGATCCCAGCTCCCTGGGAGACTGAATGACCAGTGGGTGCTGACCAGCTAGTCACTTAGGGCAAATCTCCTCCCCAACTCTTTGTTTTCTTACCTGCAAGTTAAGGAGACTGAGTGGCTCTCCAGGGACATTCTACTATCCCCAGGCACTTTCTGGAAATGTGTAGGGACATTTTTGGTTATCATAATGACTAGGAAAAAGCAGAGACATTACTTTGCCAACAAAGGTCTGTCTAGTCAAGGCTATGGCTTTTCCAGTAGTCATGTATGGATGTGAAAGTTGGACTGTAAAGAAAGCTGAGCACAGAAGAATTGATGCTTTTGAACTGTGGTGTTGGAAAAGACTCTTGAGAGTCCCTTGGACTGCAAGGAGATCCAACCAGTCCATCCTAAAGGATATCAGTCCTGGGTGTTCATTGGAAGAATGATGTTGAAGCTGAAACTCCAATACTTTGGCCACCTGATGCAAAGAGCTGACTCATTTGAAAAGACCCTGATGCTGAGAAAGGTTGAAGATGGGAGGAGAAGGGGACGACAGAGGTTGAGATGGTTGGATGGCATCACCGATTCAATGGACATGAGTTTGAGTAAACTCCAGGAGTTGGTGATAGACAGGGAGGCCTGGCATACTGTGGTTCATGGGGTTGCAAAGAGTTGGACACGACTGAGCAACTTAACTGAACCAAAGGGGATTGCTACTGGCACCATTGGGTGGGGTCAAGGATACTAGACATCTCCCTGTGGGTAGGGCAGCTTTACCTAAGAAAGAACTGTCCTGTGACCAGAGTGGTGTCCCAGTGTTCCACAGGCTATTCACGTAGACTGAACCGAATCTACAGCCTAACTGTGTTACATATAAAGACAACCCTCCCCCCGCTTTTTTTTTCACGGTATTGGTGGTGGTGGTTTAGTCTCTAAATCGTGTCTGACTCTTTTGACCCCATAAACTGTAGTCCCCCAGGCTCTTCTCTCCATGGGATTCTCCAGGCAAGAATACTGGAGTGGGTTGCTGTTTCCTTCTCCAGGGGATATTTCTGACCCAGGGAGCGAACCTCCTGCGTTGCAGGTGGATTCTTTACCACTGAGCCACCTGGGAAGGCTTTTCAAGCCCTGTTGAGTTTTCCAGGAATTCCATTACCATGAGAATCGAGGGATGGTTGTTTTTCTTGAGATCTCTGTTTTGGGAAAGCACAAAACTGATGGCAATGCAGAGCCTGATTTGAGTGTATCCGCATCAATCGGACTTTTGAAAAGTATGCATGTAGATTAATTTTATATCTACATAGATAGGTGATCATTTCTATGGATTTTGTTTCAGAATGGTCAGTGGCATTACAAAATATTTGTTGTAAGGAAGGGTGCGTTAGGTCTGACTGGGCTAAAATAAGCACTGGTCTAAAGGTCCCCCAAAGAGCCTTTTTAGCTGTAGCATCCTCTGAGCACGATGGTTGAGAGGAGCCTCACTTGAAATGAATAATGGGAAACGTGCAGCGGGAGAGATGGTTCAAGGCAAGTATTAATGCCCTCAAATTGAGTGGACTCTGCTGCTGGGAGTGCCCGCTGCTGTGTGGCCCCGGCACTGGGGTGACGTCCTTGATTTTGGACTCTGTGTTCAGATGGAATTCAGGATCGGAACGTCCTAGTTAGGCAGACACGTGGATCTTTTTATTTTCCATAAGGGACCCAGGTTCATGGGCACCTCTTGTACCTGTGTGGAAGCTTACCTGCTCCCCTTCCATCCATAGCCCTTCCTCATGCCCCGTTCCCATGATGTAATTTTAGGAGAATTAAACTTGAGCAGCCCCAAATTATATAATTAATTACATTCAGCTTCAATTACAGTCACTAATTGATCCAAGCCTGCTAGCACAACACTTTCATTATTCAGCACACAATTATTGAGCGCCTACTTTGTGCTGGGAATAAAGTAGGAAATGGTCAATTTCTCCTGAGAAGCAGGGGTCTAGAAGGGAGGTTAGGACTTAAAACAAGCCTCCTGGGGACACTGAGTAGTGGCTAAGGCTTTGCTGGGAAAGTGGCAAGTGGGTACTTTCTGTTGGCCTTCTAGTTCACTTCTGAATGTTTGTATGCTAAAATCTCACTCGGGCCGCTCTGGGATCAGGCAGGCTGGTTTTGGCATCAGATGTCACACGTCGTACTCTTGGTCTCTGTGGTTTTCTTTTGACTGTTGAATCATAGTTAGTTGCATCACCTCCCTGGTCTCCCCAGTCCTAACTCTGTCTCTCTCTGTAACGGAAGGCCTTGCTACTCAAACTCGAGTCTGTGTTCTTGTTAAATGCAGACTCCGATTCAGCAGGTCTGGTGGGGCCTGAGATCCTGCAGTTGCAACAAGTCCCCCTGGTGATGCTGATACCTCCAGTCTAGGGACCACACTTGGAGTCACAAGCTGCTAGGATCGCCAGATTACCCTTTCAGGTGCTGTCATTTTTGAAAGAGAAGCCAAAGCAAAGTTCTGAACCCCCTCACTGCAGTCAGGAGTCTCCAGAGTAGGACAATTACTGTCAAATTGCACCCAGGTTGCTTCCTCCTATTCCACTGTGTGTGTGCTTTTCAATATTATTAAAGATTATAACTGTACAGTATCGAGAAGTATAGAACAAAATAGTTGTTGAAGGACAATTGCTGTTCAGTATTGTGTTGGCCTCTGCCACACATCAACACGAATCAGCCACAGGTGTACACGTGGCCTGTCCCTTCTGAACCCCCGTCCCATCTCCCACCCCATCCCACCCTTCTAGGTTGTCGCAGAACACTGTGTTGAGCTCCCTGTTTTACACAGCACATTCTCATTTCTGCTGGTTTCTTTTTTTTTTCTTTATGGGGCAGGGCATGTGTTCTTATTGTTCCTGGTAGTGGTTGTATTAAGTAGCTCATCAGGTGAGTTCAGAGGTGGTGACAGAGGTGACGTGTCCCAGACGTTGTTTAGGCATTTGTGAAGTGACTTATCCACTAAACACTTCCTGTCCACGTTGGAGGAGCTGGATTTTCTAGAAAAAGGAGAGACAGAGGAAAAGGAAAGATATCCCTTGGGGTGGGAGAGGCAGGCATGCAAACAAGCACATGGTCTTACGATGTGATCAGTACCCCACGTGGGGCAACTTGTGTGGGGCTCTGTTCCAGGGGACGCTGGGGACCAGCTGTGCCCTGGCCTCAGGGTGATTTTACACCTGCTTCACCCCAGAATTGGGCAGCCTGGTCCACTTGGGAACCTGAGTTGGAGGGCCCTCTGGGAACCAGCAGGGTGAATGGAAAGCGCCCCACTCCCCGAGTTCTTCACGTCCGTCTCCTACTCACCTCTGCATTTCTCCTTGTCCCCCACCCCTCTTTAGCTTCCAGTAGTGCCCAGTCTGACTGCTGGGCGATCAAAGGGGAAAGCGGTATTGGCTGTTGGCTGTTTTTCAGAAAGGAAGAGCTGTAGCGATGTCTGTTGCCACTGCAGCAGGTCTGATGTTGTCTCATCAGCGTGAGAATCCCTGAGCCCTGGGACCCCCTTCTCCTCCTGGCTAAGCCTCTGCCAGCTGCCCCCCTCCACTTCGGCTCCCCAGACAGTGCTCCAGATCCAGGTTCTGTGTCTCTCACAAGGAGGCTGCAGTCAGGAAGGCCACTGGATTTCCCTACTTTAGGCTCAAACCCGTTAAGCCAGGAGGGAAATGTTTTATTGTAGTCATTTCTTTCCTTCCGGAGGGTTTCCACAGGGCCACCAAAGCATCCAGAGGGGCCTACTTGCCCCCTGATGCTGTCTGGCTATGCAGGCATCCACTGGCCTGGACCGGGGGCTGGACCGATGCTCCTCAGCCAGTTTAAGTCACTGCTTACCTTTCCTTGGCCTTCCCTGGTGGCTCAGCTGGTAAAGAATCCACCTGCAATGCGGGAGACCTGGGTTTGATCCCTGGGTTGGGAAGATCTCCTAGAGAAGGGGATGGCTACCCACTCCAGTATTCTGGCCTGGAGATGTCCATGGACTATTCCACGGGGTTGGAAAGAGTCGGACACAACTGAGCGACTTTCACTTTACCCTTCCTGGAGACATTTATCTTGTGAACCTCAAACACCATGTTTGGCAGAATGATGACCCTCATCCCTCTCTGCTCCACCCCGCTCAGGGCAACTTTGTCACGACCTCTGGGTGTAGCAATCCCTGGACCACTGTGCTGGGCCACAGGGAAGCCCTGAGACCATAAAACTAGAGACAGTACGTGATCGCTTCTTTTCTGCTTCTTTTTTGGGGTCTTGCCTCCAGTTCAGAGGCAGCTCTACCTAGAAAATGCCCACAGGTATCCTCTGACCAACCTCCACTGCCCATCCCCTCTGGAATCCTGAGGCCTAAATCAGGAGCAAGGAACAGGATGTAGGGTCCTTCTCTGGGATCCAGTGTGGTTTCAGCTCTCATCAGTTTCCCCTGTCTCCCTTCTCACCACCTCAGGGAAAACACATTGTGGTTGGGGTTGGATTGGGGGAGGTGGTGGAGGGTGCAGGCAGAGGAGAGAATCTTTCCTCTTACTGTTTTCTCCCAAATCCTTTGCTAAGGTCCACTCCATTCCCTAAGGGAAAATCCAAATAGCTGGCTCTTTGACTCAAAAGCCCCCTAAAGGCACCGGTCCCCTTGCCGTTTTGCAGCCTCGAATCTTCCCTGGCAGAAAACAGAGAATTCTGGTCGTTGTCTAACTGTGGGGGTGGGGGTGGGGGTGGGGAAAAGGGAGGTGAACAGGAGCGAACAGGGTCGGGGGAACCCCATCACTGAAGAGTCAGAGTCTTAATCTGCCTCCGTACCCTGAGTCTTCCCTTTGGTGAAGAATATGTCAGAAGATCCTTCTGATCTCTGAGTCCTCTTCTGGCTTGCAGATCTGCCTCACTGCCCAAGGATGCCTCTCCTTCCCTTTGCCCCTTTTTCTCCCTGAGAAGTTCTGCCTGCAGCCTTTTCTGAGCTCAGCAGAGCTCACAGCAGAGCCTGGTGGTAGTAAAGCAGGAATATGAAAGATCACTCACTGGGAACTTTGTTTTCTTTTCTTTTTTTTTTAACTTTCAGTGATTTTGAAGTTTAGGCATTCTCTGTCTTCCAGGTATGCCGAGGGTGTGTTTTTTGGGTAACCAAGTTTTCTTCTTGTTCTCTACTGTCTCTAGGGGAAACCTAGGGAGACAGACATGAGGGTCTACCAGTGTCTCAGTAAAACGGAAGGGAGAGGAGTCCTTTGGAAGGTGGGTGGCGAAGGAGGTAAGAAGCAAAGAGGACCACTGATGACCCCAGAATATTGGGGTGGCTTGGGGCATACTAGGCACTTAATAACATTACCTATTATTATTACTGGGCTTCCTGGTGGCTCAGACGGTAAAGAATCCACCTGCAATGTAGGAGACCTGGGTTCGATCCCTGGGTTGGGAAGATCCCCTGGAGGAGGGCATGGCAACACACTCCACTATTTTTGCCTGGTGAATCCCCATGGACAGAGGAGCCTGGCGGGCTACAGTCCGTGGGGGTCGCAAAGAGTCTGACACAACTGAACGACTAAGCACTCAT
Source organism: Oryx dammah (assembly GCF_014754425.2). Classification (NCBI taxonomy): domain Eukaryota; kingdom Metazoa; phylum Chordata; class Mammalia; order Artiodactyla; family Bovidae; genus Oryx; species Oryx dammah. The sequence goes on along the minus strand of NW_024070210.1, from coordinate 13,872,483 downwards.
TATTATTACTACTACTGCTACTAATTTTATTGTTCATTCACTGTCTCAAAGAAACTCATCCTTGTCAAGCATAAGCTCTGATGAGAGTGGTTTAAGGAGACTTACATTTCAACATGAAGCATTTCCCCTTTAATTCTCTTAGGAAGCAGCAGTAACAAATTTCCTGTTTTGGTTTCTGATCCGGATTAAGTTCTTGGTCCATTGCCTTGCATAAGTAAGTAGATACTCAGTAAATACTTGTAGATTGAATGATACTCCATACTGCCAATTATAACACAAAAATAATGGGACCATGTTTTGAATCATTCCATCTTTTTCTTTCTCTCTCTCTCTCACATGCAGTCAGGCACACCCAGTTTTAAAACAGAATTCAACAAGGTTTTAAGCAGGCATAGACTGTATGTTCGTTTTCTGTTGCTGTGTAACAACATCACAGACTTACTCACTGCCAACAGCACACGGCTTTCTCTCATCTGTAGGTCAGAAGCCCCACAGCTTAGCTGGTCCTCTGCAAGGTTGTGATCAAGGCTGTACACCAAGTCAGCCTGGCTGTGTTCTTTCCTAAGGCTCGAGTCTCTCTTCCAGGTTCCTTGAGGTTGTTGGCAAAAGTCAAGTCCTTGTGATTGTAGGATTGAGGCCCTCGCTTCTTACAGACTGCCCTCTCCACAGGCAGTTCACAAGAAGGCTTTACTTCTTCAGGGCCAGCAAAGGAGTGTCTCTCTAACCTCAGGAAGGACCTAGTCCTGCTTTTAAGGGCTTACCTGAGTAAGCCAGGCCCACCCAGGATAAGCTCCATTTTGGTTACCTCCAACTCAAGGATGCTGCGAAATCCATCCACCTTTTCCAAGTAATATGCCCCCAAACCTCATAGTGGCATCTCATTGTAATCAGTCTCACCCACATTTAAAGGGAGGGGATTATACACAGTGTATGGGGTGGTGTGTGGGCATTGGAGGGGTAGGAATATGGGGGGCCCTCTTAGAATTCAGTCTCACAGGATGTCTCTTTCAGCCCGGAGGATATCATGATAAGTAGAAACTCCAAAATGTGTTTCTACATTCCAGTTGATATAAACTCAGAGAAGGTGGGGCCTTGCTGAGGGCCGATCCTGCCTAGGGCACCATAAAGTCAACGATGATGGTAGTCTCCATACGCCGGGTGCTCCCCGCGACTTTGACGTCCCTTACTCTCATTGTCATTACTGCAGCGTTTACAGAGGAGGCTGGGATATGAACTGGTGCATTCCGACTCTGGGGCCTGCTCTGACTCCCGTCTTAAATTGAATTTAGAAAAATATGCCCTGGCAAACAAGCGCATGATAAATGATTTGCAGTGGCGAGGGTGATGGCAAATTTTAGGCTGGTGCTTGTGTTCTTTCTCTCTGTCTGTTTCCCGCTTTCTCCCCCCTTCCCTCCCTCCCACTCTCTGACATTAAATGCTTGGTTACTCAAGGCCATGGTTACAGGATGCTAAGTAAACAATCCCCCCTCCCCACGCTTTGTTTATTTTTCAAGACAAGAAAATAGAACAGAACATTAGGGAAGGAGGCTTTGCGGCATTTCAGAGCGGCTGACTGCTCTGGGCAGAGGCTGTGGGGCCGCCTGGCTGGGCCCCCTCCTGCCGATCGTGGCTGGGGGACCGCCCCTCTGTGCTGCTCTAACCACAGGCAGTTCCAAGGGCTCCAGGAGGCCCCTGCTCAGCGCATGCGTGTCTAGAATATTTACTCGAATCCACGCTGACTCTGGAGCTGGTCCCGGGCTCCTGCAGAAGGGTCTGTGAGGACCAGGAGGTCAGCCAGGTAGGCTGCCTCTCTCCCCCTTCCATGCCACTGTCTCCCTGCAAACCAAAGCTTATCTTTTGACCTCCCCCAGCCTCTCCTGATCCTATTTGAGAGGGCTTTCCTGCTTTCTGCTTTTCGGGAAGGGTAACCATAGCACTGTGTCTGCTCCCCACGGGTCATAAAGTCCCAGCTCCCTCACCCTAGCCTCGTGAGTACCAGTTCTGAGTCCAGGAACCAAGGAATTTACACTCTTCCACGTGGTATTTGCATATTAATCCAGTAGAAATCTATTTTTTTGCTTCCATCAAGAAATACTAGCTCTCCTATTTTTTTTTCTGGAAACATGCAGCTGTATCTTTTATTTCTTCCTGAGTATATAGAAGAAATAGGCAGCACTTTTCCACTCAGAAAGTCATTCCACAAGGTTTGGATAGAACTGAACATCCTCCCCACCTCCTGTCCCCATAAACTTACGAGTGGGAACACAACTTGGGCCTCCCTAATCAGATCATCTCATTACTCTGGCCACAGCCATTGGATGAGAAATGGTTGGATGGGCTGTGCTGGACCAGTCACAGTGTTCCCTGAGACTTTTCTGTTCCTAATTTCTGGGGTGAGAGCTCTTCTTTCTGAGGCTAAGCTGGACTCCAGCTGCTGGCAGCTGTTCTTACCCTAGAGAAGCACTAGAGAAGGCTTGCATGGGAAACAGAAATGCAGGGAGAGCGCTGGTGACATTGATTGAGCTCTTGGATCCCACTATGCCTGAAGCCCGCCCACTGCTGCACTTGGGGTTAAATAAACACATCAAAACATCTCCCCACACACTTCTTTTCTTCTTAAGTTGGGATCATCTGGGATCCTGTCCCTTGTGACTGGAGAGACCTTATATAAGAACCAACATCCTGGAAATTTCTGCCATGTGCCAGGCACTGTGCAATGCATTGTAAGTATTTACATTATCTGTGTTAATCTTCTGTTTAAGGACCTGGCATAGCAGGCCTGATTACCCCAGTCATGCAACCGGAAGAGGGAGGCTCAGAATAGGTTAAGTACATTGCTCACGAGCAAGGGATAGAGCAGAAATCTGTGCTTTCTTCGCAGAACTTCTCTAATGCTCACCTTCTTTGCTGTTCCTTGGGCTCGTGTCACCTGATTGCGTCATTTCTCTACTCCACAGCCTTACGTCTGGCCAAACCGTCTAAGTCGTAAGATCCCTGATGGCAGGGACTATGTCTTGTTGGCTGGCTCCACTGTCGTTACCACTGCACAGGCCCACGGCACTCAGCATCGGGTGAGGCAGTGCATAAATCCTAAACAAACCCTTGCCGAACTCATGGCATGCCCATGGCACTTCGCAAAAGGCTTGTCATAACCCGATTCATGGGCGAGGAGCCGTGGGCAGAGAGTACAGGTGTATCTGATGAACTAAGCATGCTTTTCGCAAGCACTGCCACCAGTTCTCCCCAGGAGCTGACCCTGATGAGTCTCCATCTTTCATCCATTCATTATCCATCCATTCTTATATTCAACCCACATTTTCTGAACACTTATTTTATACCAAACATGTTGTAAGACTCAGGATACTAAGTGAACAAGACATGGCTCCTGCCCTCAAGGATCTTATTTATAATCGCCTTTTAATTACGCAGCAGCAAATTTCCCCAATCATCGGCAATTTGCTGTTTGAATTGTTGAGCTCCTCTTTGGGCATCACTGGGGCTCAAGCCTTGCCCAGCCCCCCATCATGCTCTTTGTCAACTACCATGGCCCCACTTCCACCAACAGGGCTGCCACAGTGTACAACTCCAGGGGACACCATTCACGCAGACACACGGCATTCTCAGAAACGGAGCAACGCATGGCCTGTACCACTGTACACGGCAGCCTTGATGACTCAAAGCGGACCCATTAATGATAGCCTTCGCATTTGCAATCACATTTGTGGAGCACTTTATAGTTTACAAGAAATTTCACCTCCATGGTGTCAGTTGAACCGAGAAATTCTGTTTTGGTTTCCATGAAGCATCCTCTCTCCTCTGCCCTTCACCCATGGGGTTCTCTGTTGGTTCTGTGAGCTCCCCCCGTAGCCCCGTCTCAGATGGCGACAGTCCTGCTGAACTGTGACAGTTACTGAGCACCGAGTCACATTATCAGCCCCAGGCTTTCTTCCACCCCACAGCACCTACCTGGAATTAGCAGCGGCTGTGGCTTGGCCGAGGTGAATGTGCTGGTGATTACGAGCGTACTTCTTGTTTGTCTTTTCAGCCCTGAAATCCTGTCAGTGAGGAGAAGCGATAATAACATGTTATTAAGTTCTTTCTGGGTAATGTAATTCAGGAGTCAGAAGGCAGTTTGGTCATTTATGTCTTTGGAAAGCTTAGAAAATTTTCAGCATTATCCCCCATTTTAAAGAGCCAGGCTCTAATATATAAATATAGATCTGGCCGCTCCTGGGGGTATATATAGATACACATGTACCCTTAGATGTTCACATGTGAATGTGTATATGGACATGTACACATAAGCACAGGAAGTGGGCAGGTATGTGGCGCAGTCAACACAAAATTCCAGTTACTTATAGATCTGTGTATGTGCCTAAGAACACCTCCTTTTTAGGATCACGGCTTCTATTGTCCAGGTTTTCAGGAATTAAGTTTTATTCCTAGCCTCTCCCTTGACATGTTGTGGACTTTCTGTTTTTGCTCCTCCTTATAATAATGAAAGGAAGAAGAACTCTGTAAACACATGCCTCCCAGGTGTGCAGTGCCACTGTAGAGGGACTACATTTCAGTTGTCCAGTCCTTTTCTTCATGCCCCTTTCCAAGCTGCAGGCCCTAGTTACCTTCTTAGAGCTTTTGATTCCATCAGAAGAAGTCTGTCTCAGTTCAGTTCAGTCACTCAATTGTGTCTGACTCTTTGCAACCCCATGGACCACAGCATGCCAGGCCTCCCTGTTCATCACCCACTCCTGGAGTTTACTCAAACTCATGTCCTTTGAGTTGGTGATGCCATCCGACTATCTCATCCTCTGTCGTCCCCTTCTCCTCCCGCCCTCAATCGTTCCCAGCATCAGGGTCTTTTCAAATGAGTCAGTTCTTCACATCACGTGGCCAAAATATTGGATTTTCAGCTTCAACATCAGTCCTTTCAATGAATATTCAGGACTGATTTCCTTTAGGATGGACTGGTTGGATCTCCTTGCAATCCAAGGGACTCTCAAGAATCTTCTCCAACACGAGTTCAAAGCATCAATTTTTTGGTGCTCAGCTTTCTTTATAGTCCAAATCTCACATCCATACATGACTTCTGGAAAAACCATAGCCTTGACCAGATGGACATTTGTTGGCAAAGTAATGTCTCTGCTTTTTAATATGCTGTCTAGGTTGCTCATAACTTTTCTTTCAAGGAGCAAGCGTCTTTTAATTTCATGGCTGCAGTCACCATATGCAGTGATTTTGGAGCACCCCCCAAAACAAAGTCTGCCACTGTTTCCACTGTTTCTCCATCTATTTGCCATGAAGTGATGGGACCAGATGCCATGATCTTCATTTTCTGAATGTTGAGCTTTAAGCCAATTTTTTTCACTCTCCTCTTTCACTTTCATAAAGAGGCTCTTTAGTTCTTCACTTTCTGCCATAAGGGTGGTATCTCTGTATAGCTGAGGTTATTGATATTTCTCCTGGCAGTCTTGATTCCAGCTTTGTGCTTCATCCAGCCCAGCATATCTCATGTTGTACTCTGCATATAAGTTAAAGTCTGTCTGTGAGGCACCAAATATTTGTTGATTTTCCCTTAAAGTATTTTACCTGGTATTACAAGAAAGGTGTGTCTACAGTATGTGGTAATCACCTTTGCTAAAGGAGTTGCTGCTTGTTTATAGTCTGGAATTTCCCAACTGGAAGGGATTTTTGAGATTATATGAGTTGGCTTCTCTTCGCATAATAAGGCAGAGAGTGGTCAGAAAGGGCACCAACAAGACCATGGTTCCTGAGAGTTAATGGCAAAGCCTGGATAAGAACCCATGCTTTCTGGCCCTTTCTCTACCCAGAGCGCTCTCTGCTAATGGGTTTCAGCCCTCACGGACCACTTTGCCTTCCTCTAAGTGTGCTCTTCCTGTATTTCTTGGTGAGCACAGAGTTGGAGACTGGAGATGGATCGTCCACAACCCTGATGCAGTCCTCGTCAGCCCTTGTCAAGGTAGTCACGGTGCAGTGGGAAAAACACAAAGACTAAAGCCCAACTTCTCACTGCGGCATTGTCAAATGGCCCTGGCCAAGTCTCAAACCCTCTGTGCTCATTTAGTTACCTGAAAATTGGGAATGGTAATAGTATTGAACTCTTAGAGTTGGTGTAAATTAACACATATAAAGAGCCTGACACATTTTATGTGTTGGCTTTTACTCTTAACCCTCACTTGCACTATAGCATTTTCATCTTGTTTTCACTAAACTCTTCATCTCCAATTTAGACACTTAACTCTTTTCAGCTGAAATATAGTTAACTAGACACTTAACTCTTTTGTTTGTTTAAATGTGTGCTTTAAAAAATATTTATGTTTTAATTAGAGTATAATTGCTTTATACTCTATATTATAATCAATAACCTCAGATATGCAGATGACACCACCCTTATTGCAGAAAGTGAAGAAGAACTAAAGAGCCTCTTGATGAAAGTGAAAGAGGAGAGTGAAAAAGTTGGCTTAAAGTTCAACATTCAGAAAACTAAGATCATGGCATCTGGTCCCATCACTTCATGGCAAATAGATGGAGAAACAGTGGAAACAGTGGCAAACTTTATTTTGTAGGGGGCTCAAAATCACTGCAGATGGTGACTGCAGCCATGAAATTAAGGCACATGCTCCTTGAAAGAAAAGTTATGAGCAACCTAGACAGCATATTTAAAAGCAGAGACATTACTTTGCCAACAAAGGTCCGTCTAGTCAAGGCTATGGTTTTCCCAGAAGTCATGTATGGATGTGAGAGTTGGACTATAAAGAAAGCTGAGCACCAAAAAATTGATGCTTTGACCTCGTGTTGGAGAAGATTCTTGAGAGTCCCTTGGATTGCAAGGAGATCCAACCAGTCCATCCTAAAGGAAATCAGTCCTGAATATTCATTGAAAGGACTGATGTTGAAGCTGAAAATCCGATACTTTGGCCACGTGATGTGAAGAACTGACTCATTTGAAAAGACCCTGATGCTGGGAACGATTGAGGGCGGGAGGAGAAGGGGACGACAGAGGATGAGATGGCTGGATGGCATCACTGGCTCAATGGACATGGGTCTGAGTAAACTCCAGGAGTGGGTGATGGACGGGGAGGCCTGGCGTGCTGTGGTCCATGGGGCTGCAAAGAGTCGGACACGACTGAGCGACTGAACTGAACCGAACTGGCCAGTGCCTTACACTCTTGTGTCAGTTTCTGCAGTGCCACAGCGTGACCCAGCTGTATGCGCACATATACCCCTCCCTGCCCGGTCTCCCTTCCCATCCTCCAGGCCACCGCGGAGAGTCGTGTGCACGTCCCACTGGCTGTTTGACACGTGGTGGGGTGTGTGTGTCCGTGCCACGCTCTCCACCATCCCACGCTCTCCTTCCCTCAGTGTGTCCCCAAGTCTTTCCTCTCTGTCTGCCTCTCTATTCCTGCCCTGCAAATAGGTTCATCAGGACTATTTTTCTAGATTCCACATATATATGCGTTAGGTACTTAACTCTTAACAAGACTTGTGACCCAGTTTCCCATCTATAGCTCTACCTCCTTTAAGTAACTTCATCCACTTTCATTACTCCCCAAATTTGTATCTCTCGTTTGCACAAAAATCTCGTAGGTCTTATATTAGCTTCATTCATTCATTTATTCATATAGATATTTACTTAGTGCCTATTATGTGCCAAGGACTGTTCCATGTGCTAGGGATTTAGCAATAAATAAAACAGTTGGGCTTCCCTGGTGGCTCAGACGGTAAAGAATCTGCCTGCAATGCAGAAGACCCTGGTTCAGTCCCCGAGTTGGGAAGATCCCCTGGAGAACAGAAAGGCTACCCACTCCAGTACTCTTACCTGGAGAATTCCATGGACAGAGGAGCCTGGTGGACTATAGTCCATGGCATCACGAGTCAGACATGACTGAGTGACTAACACTTTTACACTTTTTTCAAAATAACTCCAACTCCTTTATCCTCACAGAGCTTGGAATCCTAGTGGTGGTGTTGGTGAACAGGATCTCAAATCATGATACATGCTATGACAAGAAAGCTTGAAAAGGAGATAGGGAATTCTGGAGAGAGGGTAGAAGCTACTATTTAAGTAGGAAAGGCCTCCTTGATGAGATGGCCTTTAAACACCAATAAGACATGGGACCAGCAGCTTGGCTGGCTAGGAGATTACTCCAGGCTGAGGGACCAGCAAGTGCAAAATCCCAAGGGCTGGAATGTGCTTGGTGTACGTAAAGCACAAGGTATGGCTGAGCAGGACGTATGAGAAGGAAGTAGAGACATAAGACTGGAGAAGGACTGGCAGAGAGGGCAGGTCAAGAGGGCTTTGTAGACTGTTGTCAGAGCTGGTTGTTACTTAGAGTAATATGGGAATCCAATGGAGTGTTTTGATTGGAGTGACTTGATATGAGGTATGTTTTCATGGAATCATTCTGGCAGGCGTGCTGCCAGCAGCTGGTAGGGAGCAAGGAAGTCATTTGGAGGACACTCCAATAAGCCAGGGACTGTGGACATGGTGTTCTAGACGAATTTTTAAAGTAGTGCTGATAACTGGAATCGACACATATACACTATTGATGCTATGTATAGCATAGAAAACTAATGAAAACATACTGTAGACACAGAGAACTCTATTGCGTGCACTGTGGTGACCTGAATGGGAAGGAAGTCTAAAAAGGGAGGAATATATGTATACATACAGCTGGTTCATTTTGCGGTGTAGCAGAAACTAACACAACATTGTAAAGCAACTATATTCCAACAAAAACTAAAGCAAACAAACAAGCAAAATAACAACAACAAATACAATAGAGCTGACAGTTTGCCAAGGATTAGATGAGGGGGTGCTGAGACAGAGGAGTCAAGAACAGTTGCTAGGTTTTTGGCCCCGGGAAACTGGCACAAAGGTGTGGTGCTATTAACTGAGATAGAGAAGACCATGGCAGGAGATTTTATTTATTTATTTTTGGAGGGAGGAAGTGATTAAGTTTGATTTGGACATGATTAGTTTGAGATGATGTTTAAACATCCAGGTGGAGATTTTGAATCAGGGAGGGGGTGGAGCTGGAGACACAAATTTGGGACCGTCAGTGTAAAAATGAGGGAAAGCCCTGAGATTAGGGGAGATCACACATGAATAGGCATTGGTGGAGGTGACCCAAGGACTGAGGCGATCCAGTGCTATAGAGATGGGGAGATAAGATGGAACATATAAAAGGAAAACTAGGAGACTATGGGCCCTGGAAGTCAAGCACAACAAGCGTCTCAAAGAAGAGCCCTGGCCAACTTTGCTAAACGCTGCTGTAATACAAATAAAACGGTCAAAGATTATTCACTGGATTTGGCAACATGGAAGTCTTTGGTGACCTGAAATCACCTGGGATCCAAGCCTTCTGGTTGCAGCTAGGTGACATAGCAAGCTAGTGCACGATACACAGAAAGAGATTCACACCGCTTCTAAACATGTGGAAAGATGTTCACCTTCACTGATAGTAAATGGAATGCAAGCTAATACTAATTAAGATACCTTTTTTTTTGAGCTGTCAGATTAGCCCAAAGACTTACAATAATAAAAAGTTTAATAATTCACTGTGTTGCTTAGGGTCCAGGGTAAACAGACATTCTTCAACTTTGCTGATAAGAATGCAAATTGGTTCAAACTCTGAAAGAGTGTATCAGAAGTCAGAAACCATCTTAGATATTTCAAGCAGAAAGGGATTTAATACAGAGACTTCAGTTCAGTTCAGTCACTCAGTCGTGTCCAACTCTTTGCGACCCCATGAATCGCAGCACGCCAGGCCTCCCTGTCCATCACCATCTCCCGGAGTTCACTCAGACTCATGTCCATCGAGTCCGTGATGCCATCCAGCCATCTCATCTTCGGTCGTGCCCTTCTCCTCCTTCCCCCAATCCCTCCCAGCATCAGAGTCTTTTCCAATGAGTTAACTCTTCACATGAGGTGGCCAAAGAAAGTACTGGAGTTTCAGCTTTAGCATCATTCCTTCCAAAGAAATCCCAGGGCTGATCTCCTTCAGAATGGACTGGTTGGATCTCCTTGCAGTCCAAGGGACTCTCAAGAGTCTTCTCCAACACCACAGTTCAAAAGCATCAATTCTTCAGCGCTCAGCCTTCTTCACAGTCCAACTCTCACATCCATACATGACCACAGGAAAAACCATAGCCTTGACTAGACGGACCTTTGTTGGCAAAGTAATGTCTCTGCTTTTGAATATACTATCTAGGTTGGTCATAACTTTTCTTCCAAGGAGTAAGCATCTTTTAATTTCATGGCTGCAATCACCATCTGCAGTGATTTTGGAGCCCCCCAAAATAAAGTCTGACACTGTTTCCACTGTTTCCCCATCTATTTGCCATGAAGTGATGGGATTGGATGCCATGATCTTAGTTTTCTGAATGTTGAGCTTTAAGCCAACTGTTTCGCTCTCCTCTTTCACTTTCATCAAGAGGCTGTTTAGTTCCTCTTCACTTTCTGCCATGCGGGTGGTATCATCTGCATATCTGAGGTTATTGATATTTCTCCCGGCAATCTTGATTCCAGCTTGTGTTTCTTCCAGTCCAGCGTTTCTCATGATGTACTCTGCATAGAAGTGAAATAAGCAGGGTGACAATATACAGCCTTGACGTACTCCATAATAACCACTGGTGGGATTTAAATAGCAAAAGTTAAGATTATAGGATTGTGCCACTATTTTTGTTTTTTCTTTTTCCTTTTGCTCACATTGCCCAAAGCTGTGATCAAGAGGTCTGAAAAGCTGTTGCTGCCACTTGGAGACTATAACGTCAAAGCTGCCTTGCAGTCTGAAGTCACTGATGTACTGGCTACTACAAAAACTCACAGTGGCCAAAGCTCGTGTGAGTAGCTTCTACCCTCCTTAATCTTTTGCACGTCACACTGCAAAAACTAACTGTATTCATAGCCCAGTTGGGAAAGAAGTCTGGGAAATGTAGTTCCTGAGTTTCTAGTCCCTGTGAGCTATATCGTATTTCCCATGGGAGAGGATGGTGGTGGTGGTGGGGATAGAAAGAGGTGCTGAGTCCCAGTTGACAGTATCTCTGGCTTCTCAGCATCCATATACACCCTTTGTCCATATTTGAATTCCCAACAGCATTAATAAGGACAACATGCTTCCATCTAAAATAAAGCAGAGTTACATAAAATAATGCAAATGAGAAGATAGCCACACTCTCCCTCAAGAGGAAAGACCCAAAGACTCATCAGTCATTGTGTCCCTGTCTGGCTGATGTTTTTCTTCCTTCCAGTCCTGTCACCAGAATAGCGAATAATCTTGTTTATAGTCTTTAGAATATCAAATGGGATATTCTAAAGACGATAAGATTTGCTATTCTAAAGACTATAAGATTAGCTACCACTATCATTCCTTTATAAAATAATAGGGGAAAGAAAGAAGAAGAAAATACCTAACAAAGCAAGGAAGAATAAATGCATATTTGCTACATTTTTTGCTACCAGCCCTCTGTTGATGATTGTAGCTTCCTTCTTCTGCTATCTGTCCCATCTTCCTTTTGTTGTCAGCCAGCATTTAGCTGTTCAGAATTCTCTCTCTGGTAGAATGACCCAAGCCTTCCTTCCTGAAGAATGTGCTCTCTTGATGGTTCTTCTTGTATTATTGTAGTTTTCCGTTAACTTTTACTAATGGACGTAGAAGTACAAAAAGTTATAAGAACCCAATGTTCAAAATTAGTATCATTAACTATGGGACAACTAGATATCTTTTGCCTACAGATGTGATATAAAGTTCAATAGTGAGTTCAAAACATCCATTTATTTTGACCAGTCATGAATCAAACCAAGCTTTTAGATTACATTACTGCTGGCATTTCTCAAAACACATAGAACTGTTAATTAAAAAATGCAATGCTTACCGTATATAAATTATACCTCAATAATATGGCTTTTAAAAACCCAAGCCTTTAGATACATCTTATTTCATGGGAAATTCTAGGGATAATTAAATGAAAGCATAAGAAAATAGACTTACTTAGAACTGGGACAGTCTACAGGACAGCTGGCCTGACCTCTTTATAGAGTCAATGTCATGAGGGACAATTGTCCTAGATAAGATAAAACTTAAGAGCCATAATAAACAATTTTTTTCCATGAAACATTATTAGATCCTGGTTTCAAAGAAACAGGTACAAAATTTTTTTAGGATAGTTATAGATATTTGAATATGAAGTGAGTTTTAGGTGATGTTAGGGGATTATTGCTGTTTTTGTTACATATAATAGTGGTATTGTTAATTGGAGAATTATCCCTGCTCCTTGGAGATACATGTTGAAATATTTAGGGGTAAAGTATCATGAGGTTTTCAATTTACTAACAAATGACAGGCAAAAAAAAAAAAAAAAGGCAAAATAAGAATGATGATCGAAACTGGGTGGATGGTACATGGATATTTGTTATATTCTTTTCCTTTCTGCATGTTTGAAATTAGAATTGAAATTACATTGAAACAAGCAAGGAAGAAACTGGAGAAAGCTGCTGCTGGATCCACACAACTGCCCTGCACAGCCTTGTCTACACAATGACAGGTTGTAGAACATAGAGCCTAACGGCCATCGCAAAAATTCCTGTCACTGAAACTGGTGCTTCAGCAACTGCCACTGGCAAAGGAAGAAGGGCCTCGGCCTCTCTTCTATCTTCCAAATCACAGATGTGTGATTAACCCTATTGGCCAGGGACCTCTTACCGTGCAGGTAATGGAACTTAAGCCTCAGAGCCCTTCATTTGCACAGGCATCTTCCAAGGTGCTTTTGTAACCGTCTTTGCAGAAATCAGTTATTTCAACTGTAAATAGTTGAGACTGCCGTCTAAATCAACTCTGACTTTCCATGTGTCACACTTTCCCGTGGGTTGGATGGTGTTGGAATGGCCATGGGAAGTCTGGGGATCCAGCTAAGAGGAAGCTGAACTGGGGATACGTTTGTGTGGGTGTTTAGTCACTAATTCATGTCTCACTCACCAGGCTCCTCTGCCCATGGGATTTCCTAGGGAAGAAGACCGGAGTAGGTTGCCATTTCCTTCTCCAGGGGATCTTCCCGACCCAGAGACTGAACTTGGGATTGAATAGCATTGCAGGCAACTCTTTGCCACTGAGTCACCAAGGAAAACATTTAGTTGGTGTTGAATGAGATCCGCTTTGGTGGTTTGCGTTCATTTGCAAGTTGTTCTGTTGTAGGACTGGCTTCTACGAAGACCCCTACTGCTCACTGTGACAGCTCCCTGGCTTTATGATTCCAAGGTGCAGGGCCAGAGGTGATATCACAGTGTGAATTCAGAAGCATCCCCTGGTGGAGGAGAAAAAAAGGCTGAAATGTACAAAGCCAGAAGCTAGCCTGTGTAATTTTCTTTTACTTGCCAGATGTATAAAATTGTAAGTGGAGAATTTGGTACTCACTGATGCCTAGTAAAATGGAGGCTTTCTCCTATCAAGAACATGCTCAATAACTGAGCTGACACATTTATGAACATACCAGATATTTTCTGATGGGCATTACAAATCATAGAGTTCATCGGCGTTCCATTTGGAGGGTAAAACCCTCAGTAGTCCTACAAACAGTGTATCTCATATATTTATGCATATCAACTATCAGCAATAGAATTAAAATTTTAATGAACCATGCTGAAAGAAAAATTCAATTATCTTTTTATTTATTTTCCATAAGATATTACAAAATCTTATGGAAAAGTGATCAAAGATTGTATAGCACAAAAAAGTTGGAAAAAACTTACAAAGGTATCTTGGGAAGTTGAATAATTATATTTTTCCTGGATATAGTGATGTTTGTGTTATTTTAGCTTTTAAAAAGCTACAATGCATTATGATTCCCCCCTCATTCTAAATAACTGTTTGTAATTTTGTGTTCTGTCATTTAAGGAAGGCCTCCACAATCATATAAGCTTTAGGCAGGAAGATGGCAGAGCAAAATGATAGAATCCTGGTCTCTATGACACTTATTAAGCCCATGACAGCTCTGGATGGCCCATCTCCAGACTCTCTTTATTTAAGGGAGAAATAAATATCTGTCTTGTTTAAGTAACTGTTGTTCTGGCTTTTCTGTTATGAGCAACCAAACAGAATCTTAACCGATATGCCCTTTGACTCAGCAGTTTCACTTCCAGGAATTTGTCCTACAGATATACTGGCTCATTTGCAAAAGGATGTATGGTCAAGGTCATTAATTACAGCAATAGATGAGAAACAATCTATATGCTCCTCAATGGAGACTGGTTGAATAAATTATGTACATCCATATAGTGAAATAATAAGCATTGTATATTAGGAGGAATTCCTTAGGAGGAATTCATACTGACATGAATTTTCTCTGACGCATATATATTTTAAAATTAATTAATTTATTTTAATTGGAGGCTAATTACTTTGCAATATTGTAGTGGGTTTTGCCATACATTGACATGAATCAGCCATGAGTCTGACATATATTGTTAAGAGAAAAAGTAAGTGCAGGAAAATGTGAGTACCATGCTATTATTTGTGTTAAAAAAGTATGCCATAGGTTGTCTCTGGGGGCAACTGAGTGGCTGAGGAGAGAGAGAGACTTTTTCCTGTTTCTTTTGAATAATTGTGAACTTTAATTTATTAAAAAATAAAATTAAAATAAGAACTGGAAAACATTCTTGTAACTGATACCTGTATAACAAAATGTTTGTTTAAAAAACTCAGGTTAAAAAAATAAATAAAAATTCCATAAGTCACCAAAAAATACAAATGCGATATGCCTGGCTTGCCCAGGACAGCCCCAGTTTATGTCTCTAGTTCTGGAGTAATTACAAATATCATCTCATTTCCCTCTGTCTTGGTTTGGGTGCTAAATTGTCCGGTCAACCCATCCATGAAATTCATCAGAGTCCTTACATGCCTCAACCTGGCCGGTGATGAAACTGATCCCACCTCTCTGGCTGATGACCCAGATGAAGTAGTTGGCTTCAGTTTAGGGAACCTGAATGACGAAAAATGTTTTTAGTGAGAAACGTATGTCAGTGAGGTGGGCAATGATCACACCGAGAAAGGCAAGAGAGAATGGAACAAACTGAAGGTCTGATCGCTTTTCTTTATCCTCTTGTGCTGGTGCTGGGGCATTGCTTAGTGGGAAGAATGGTGGGTGGGTGAACCATTGTGTTATTTCTCTGATGATTTTCTCTCTTCTTGCTGTATTATTGCATGTACAAATGTTATATGCACACATCATGGTTCAACTCTGTAGAACTTACTATATTATACTTACTATATTATATTTGCAACCTGCTTAGTCTTTCTGGACTGTGAGGATATATATATATATATATATATTCTTTTTCATACTGTTTTCTGTTATGATTTATCACAGGATATTGAATATAGTTCCCTGTGTAGGAAGGTTCCCTTTTCTCCATACTCCCTCCAGGAGTATAGCTGATTCACAATGTTGTGTTAGTTTCCAGTGTACAGCAAAGTGATTCAGTCATACAAACACATGTTATCTATTCTCTTTCAAATTCTTTTCCCATTTAGGTTATTGCAGAGTATTAAGCAGAGTTCTCTGTGCTATACAGTAGGTCCTTGCTGCTTATCTATTTTAAATAGAGCAGTGTGTAAGCTTCAGTCCCAAACTCCCAATCTATCTCTTCTGCTCACCCTTCCCCCTGATAACCATAAGTTTGTTCTCTAACTCAATGAATTTGTTTCTGTTTTGTAAATAATTTCATGTGTATCATTATTCTTTTTTTTAGATTCTGCATATAAGCAATATCATATGATATTTGTCTTTCTCTGTCTGACTTACATCACTTAGTCTGATAACCTCCAGCTCCACTCATGTTGCAGCAAATAGCATTATTGGATTCTTTTTGAAGGCTGGGTAATATTCCGTTTGTATATATGCGCCATGTCTTCTCTATCTGTTCATCTGCAGATGGACATTTAGGTTGCTTCCATGCCTGGGCTGTTGTAAACAGTGTTGCCATGAACATTGGAGTGCATGTATCCTTTCAAACCACATTTTCCCATGGATACATGCCCAGGGGTGGGGTTACTGGATCATAGTAGTAACTATTTTTAGTTTCTCAAGTAACCTTCATGCTATTCTCCAAGTGCTTGTACCAATTTACATTCCCACCAACAGCATGAGAGGGTTCCCTTTTCTGTATAACCTCTCCAGCATTTATGGTTTGCAGACTTTTTGATGATGGCCGTTCTGATTGGTGTAAGGTGATATTTCACTGTAGTTTGGATTTGCATTTCTCCAATAAATAATAATGTTGAGTTTCTTTTCATGTGCCTCTTAGCCATCTGTATGTCTTTAGAGAAATGTCTATTTAAGTCTTCTGCCCATTTTCCAATTGGATTGTTTGTGTTTTTGTTATTGATTTGTGTGAACTGTTTGTATATTTTTGCAAATTAAGCTCTTTTGGTTGTATCATTTGCAAATATTTTCTCCCAGTCTGCAGGCTGTCTTTTAGTTTTGTTTATGGTTTTCTTTGCTGTGCAAAAGCTTATAAGTTTGATTAGGTCCCATTTGTTTGCTTTCATTTTTATTTCTATTGCCTTAGGAGACTGACCTAAGAAAACATTGGCACAATTTATGTCAGAAAATGTTTTGCTTATGTTCTCTTCTAGAAATTTTATGGTATCATGTTTTATATTTAAGTCTTTAAGCCTCAGTGATTCAGTTTTTACATCAGTCATCTGAGGACCAATCTCTTTTATTGATCATTCTCATCACTCAGTGGTATCCCCCTCAGATTCACATGTTGAAGCCCCTAGCCCACAATGGGATGGTATTTGAAGACAGAGCATTGGGGGATAGTTAGGGTTAGCTTAGATCGTGAGGGTAGGCCCCTCATGATGGGATTAGTAGTAGCAGTGTTAGTTGCTCAGTCATGTTCAACTCTTTGCAAACCCACGGACTATAGCCTGCCAGGCTCCTCTGTCCATGGGATTCTCCAGGCAAGAATACTGGAGGGTATTGCCATTTCCTTCTCTAGAGGATCTTCCCAGCCCAGGGATTGAACCCAGGTCTCCTGCATTGCAGGTAGATTCTTTACCATCTGAGCTACAGGGAAGATCCCATGGTGGGATTGGTGGCCTGTATGAAGAAGAAGCTTGCGCACATTGAGGAAAGACCATATGAGGACCTAGCAAGAAGGTGGCTGGTTTCGAGCCAGGAAGTGAGCTCTCCCCAGGAAGCCAACCTGCTGGCCCCTTGACCTTGGACTTCTCAGCCTCTATGACAGTGAGAGATAAACTCCTGTTGTGTAAGCCACACAGTCTATGGCGTTTCATATGGCAGCCATGAAGATTAAGACAGGCGGTTTACCTGGCCCGGGTGTAGGACAGGAGGGCTCCCTCACACTGGTGGAGGAAGACTGCCTGGAGGAGGCAGGGTTTTCGGGCTTCCTGAATGAAGACAGGATGTGCTTTCCAAGCTGCTGGGGCCTCCTCTGGATCTCGGGGCTCTCCCTCCTCTGCCTGTAGTTTCTTTACAGCATCTCTTCCCACATGGGGAATATACTCTCCTGGCTACTCAGGTTTTGATAAAGTCTTAAAAAGATTGCATGGGAGAAAGTAAAGTGCTATAATTTCTAAATGCTGCAACTGCAAAGAATGCACAGGTCCTAATTATTCACTTGGATTGTGCCTTGTTCAAAATGGACTGTGAGTTACGCAGTTACTAGTGAACTATTTGCCATGCCATCTTCTCTCTTCTCCTCGAGGATGCATATCGAATTCAAGGGACTGTGATGTTGTTTTTGGGAAGGTAATTTTCCCAGAAGTAGCTCAGTCACAAATTTTAGTAGACTCACTGTTATTAGTAAGACATTGCCTTACAACTGATTGAGACACTAAGCTAGAGAATGGACTATTCCTTTGTTTTAGTACTGCCTTTTTCTTTCTTTTCTTTTTTTAAAAATTTGATTGTTGTGCTGGGTCTTAGTTGCAGCATGTTGGATCTAGTTCCCTGACCCAGGATCGAACCTGAGCCGACTGCATTGGGAGCATGGAATCTTAGCCACTGGACCACCAGCAAAGTCCTTACCACTGCCTCTTCCTAAATCTGCTTTAAAACTGCAAATATTCTCCGAAGGATAACATACCACTGGCTTGCTATCTACTTCTCTGTGTAATGATGGAGTCCGACCAGGTGTGATATGGAGTTGTGTCTGTGTGTGTGTCTGTGTGTCTGGTGTGTTAGAGTGACATGGGGTAGGGCTGTTAGAAGGGGTGCAGGGTAGAGAAGGGGGCTGAGTGCTCCAAAGTCTCAGAGTTTTGCTTTGGGCCCTAGAACAAGGCTCAGAGGCAAGCACGGGGCCCTCTGAGGGTGCTGATCCTGGGTCCTTATGGCAGTAGTCATCGTCTCTCCTGGCCTGTGTGTCATCAGCCCCTATTGTCCTTGGCTCTGGGATGCTGTTTTCCGAAGGAGTGGCGCCTGGCTCACACTGTCCTCCCTGTTGGTGTTCAGGACCACCCGGATCTCTAGGAAAGAGTGAGTGCTTTGGTGGAGGAGGGATGTGGAGGGTTCGGGATCCGAGGCACTGGGCTTGCACTCTAGTTCTATCACTTATTAGCTGTGTGGCCTTGGGTAAGTCACTTGACCTTACTGAGCCTCAGTTTCTTCATAAGTAATTGCATTGGTAATAAAAGCTTCTACCTTATAAAGTGAAAGTGGAAGTGAAAGTCGCTCAATTGTGGTTGACTCTTTCGCAACCTCACGGACTACACAGTCCATGGAATTCTCCAGGCCATAATCTGGAGTGGGTAGCCTTTCTCTTCTCCAGGGGACATTCCCAGCCCAGGGATTGAACCCAGGTCTCCCGCATTGCAGGCAGATTCTTTACCAGCTGAGCCACAGGGATAGATGTGCTAAATCAAAACCAATATCGTTCTTAACATAGCTCTTGGCACATAATAAGCCTCCAGTAAATGTGAGCTATTATTTTTTCTGTATATGTGCTCATTCTCTTGACAGACTAGAGAGGGTATAAAAACAGTTTGATTGGGATACTTCCTAGTCATCATTCATAGTCTACCATTCAGCTTGTCACTAGGACAAAAACCAGAATGAGCTAGCAGGGTCTAGTGTGCTTTCAAGCAAGGGGAGCTTGCCTTTACTTGACTTTCTCATCTGAGTGCCATCAAGATGCCCAGAGTATCCTGTGGACGATGAGCTTCTTGGAGTTCTGAACATGCAGGAATAAGGTGAGAGGTCAACCCTGCGAGAGGTAATTGAAATCCAAAGCCCGTGTTCTAGAAGGTGGGAGTCTGGGGCAGGCGGGGGGCGGTCTCCCCAGAGCAGTCCTTTGGTGAGAGACAAGAAGGTGGGAGTGTCAGGCCAGAGGAGAGGGGTCTGAACACCCTACAAGTCCCTGCTCGCTGATACCCGGAAGCTGTCTTTTACAGGACAATGAGCTGCTCACTGTTGACTGCAGTGATGTGGGAAGCTGGGCCTACAGCCTGGGATGGGCCCTGCTGAGCCTCAGATTTTAACAAGCAAGAGCAATGAGCTCTTCCTTTGGAGGGTTGTCACTAACTGTGGATCTTTCCCTAGGCCAAGGCACCTCTCTGAGTCTTGGTTTTCTTACCTATAAAATGAGAGCATCAGTGGTTTCTGAGACACCATCCATTGCTGACATTCTGTGGCTAGGAGATCGTGAAAGAGGAAGAAATGGTTTCTTGTGTTGGCCTTGCCTTTCTGCATCTCACTGTTTCTCCACCTTGTCGCTGTCTCTGGGTCCCAGAGACTTTCTTCCTTGTCACTCAGTGGTCTAGGACACCAACATTTGTGTTCATCTCAGTCACCAGTATTGGCGACATTTTTCTCCTTATCTGCTTCTTCTTGTCCATCTGTGAGAATGAGTGTCTCACGTCCCTTCCTGCCCTGCACTTGCAAGAATGGAGCCAGTAGCTCACTCATTTGCTCATCCATTCATCCCCTAGGTGCCAGGCCCAGTGTGAAGGGCCTCCGACACCCTGAGAGTGAAGCAGGCATCGTCTGGCGCTTGTGCGTATGATGGTAGAAGAGACGGGTCTGATGACAGGGTAAGCGGAATCGAACAGATCTGGGAGGGCAGTTCTCAGGAGGGAATTAGACAGGGAAGGGCACAGGCAGGTCAGATCTCAGGGATCTTTGAGCTGAAACCTCAGCGGTAAGTAGGAATGAGGCAAGAGAAACACCACCTGTATTGGGGAGGAGAACGGACTGGGGCAGGTGGGGGCCAGATGCCAGCTGCAGGGGGGAAGGATTTCCGGCTTTGGTTTGCCGTGTATCCCAACGTATAAAGCAGTAGGCACTCAACCAAGAGCTGTTGAGTGAAAGAGTAGGCCAGTCACACAGCAAAGTCCCTGTGGCCTGGAGGAGACTGCAAGGCTGGTTCTCTGCAGCGCTGTCTTTAGAAGCTCGAAGCAGCTCCTGAAGCAGAGGTCCAGGAGCCAGATAGGAGGCTCGTTAGTTTGGATTCCTCCCCAGAGCAGGTGCTGAGAATGAGATCGAGGTGCTGCTAGTTTCTACCTGGGAAGCACAAGTGAGGGGATGGGGGACCTGAGATGAGAAGAGAGAAAAATAAATAAAGGGTGTGAGAGTGAAAGGGGGGGGTGCTGGATTTCAGTGCAGGACCTCTGAGAATCTCGTGGAATATGCCTCAGCATGGTCCTCCCTGGGGAGGGGAATGGGTGGTCAACTGTGCCTCTTACGGAGTGTCCCTGGGGGCCATCAAGTCTGTAACAGTGTGGGCTGCCCTGCTCTGGGCAGCTGAGCTCAGAGGAGGCTAGGGGATCCGGGGTGGGCTTTGCAGCATCTCTAAACAGAAGTGGTGGCTTTAATTACAGCAGTGGTGTTGGGTGGGGAGAGAAGTAGGCAGGTTTGAGGTACTTTGGGGAAGTGACAGTGACAACAGTAAAGAGTTGAACTCTCTCTTTCATTCCACACACATGTGCTGGACTGCTCTGGCTTCCTGGGAAGTGGTCTCTGAGGCCGAGTTTATCGAGTGTGAATATTAAGGAGCATTCTTGCATGAACACCTGGGGAAAGGCGGGAACAGCTGCAGGAGAGGGTAGAGGAAAACCACAAAGCCTCAGCCAACCCCACAGGGGGCTCTGGAGCAGGACCGAAGATCCTTCACAGGGGTGCACTGGAGCTTCAGAGGGGTCTGGGCTCAGGCCTTGATGCTGGGCCTCCCTCAGTCCAGGGATGTGGGCCAACCTGGGAAGGGCCTGCGTGACTTTGGCCCAGGCAGCTGTCTTCAGCAGAGGCCATTACTAATACAGCATCCATTGCCTCTATTGAGTCTTTTGCAGGCCAGGGACGGTTGTAGGTGTTGCATATACAGCAAGCAGTGCGCGGGGCCCAGGTGAGAGACAGCAAACACGTAACACTGGGCAGTGAGAAGTGCAGAGCAGAAAACCACACAGAGGGAGCTGAACGATGGCGGGACAGGGGGGTGAAGGTCGGCATGGAGGTGATGGAACCTGCAGAGTAAAGGTAACCTGATCCTGACAGTCTGGGCACTGGGCAGCCTCTTGTTGCACCGCAAAGCCCCGGACCTCCCCCAGAGCTGCCAGCCGCCCCATCTCTGGGCTGCCACTCCCAGCCTTTCTGTAGGAGGTAGGGGCAGCCCCACAACCATGAGAAGTTTGCCATGGGACCCACTGTTTTCTTGTTGGCCGGCAGCCTGGGGTTTTCTGAGCTGGAGAGACGGGCAGTGATGGCTGGAGGTTGGCGAGTCTTGGCTGCCTCCATGTCCTTCCACTCAGAACAGCTGGCGCAGCTTGGGGCCCAATGGTTCATGTGGGGAGCAGGGTGGGTTGGCAGAATGGTGGCTGGGCCCGAGGCATGGCCGAGACTCTGGATGTGCAGGACCCCTCCTGCACGCGACCCTGCTGCCCCTCCTCAGGTGCCTCATCTGGGAATGGGCCTGTGGGGGGCATCATGCCGGCTGCTGCTGAGGACCACGGATAGGGGAGGCCCTCAGGCAGGCCTGCTCAAACTGCTGCCTTCCCCCTCTCTCTCCCCAGGCCCTTGTGTTTTCAAAGGAAGGTCAAGTGTCCCCGGGAGTCTGGCTGCAGTCACGGATCATTAGGGCCAGGAGAGCGGGCACAGCCTCCTCTGCCAGGGGCGCAGCGCCTGGTGGATTGGCGGGCAGGCGGGCGGGCGAGGGCTCGAGGAGCCAGCCCAGATCACCCCGCTGTCCTAGGACGCCCCGAGGCCCCTGGAGAGTGGAGATCTCTCTGCCCTGGCTCCGGCCAGTGGGGCATGTAGCATCCAGCCTGGAAACAAACCCAGCATTGAGTTAGTTGGGGACCAGTCCCTCTGTTTCTGACAGCTCGGGTTGGCTTCCTGGTTGTTGCCAGAAAGGAAAACCTGAATTTAGGTTGTGGCTCTGCTAGCCTTTGCCTGAGCACTCTCGCACAAGTTACTGAGTCATGCGGAGCCTCAGTGTTCTCATCTGTAAAACGGAGGGATTCAACGTGTGCTTGGAATGTTATTTCTGTCTCTAAAGCAGGATCTGTTCCGTGGTCCTCTTCCTGAGCTCCTGTGTGGTTTGCTCTGCCTGCCTCCCTTGGCAAACTGTCATTCCTCAATAGCTATGTTTCAGGTGAGGCTGTTCACTGCCTGTTCCTGCCCAGCAGTGGGAATCTGACCTAAGCTGGGACTTATGAGTCATTTTCAGGGGCCTGTTTTGATGGTGAGGGAGACAGCGGCAGGCTCCTTTCTCTGGCTTCGCTAGCTGTGTGGATGAGGTAAGTCTGGAACTGTTGGGAACGTCTTTGATGCCACATGGAGTGACCCTGCCTGAAAATGGAGCACACTCCAGGGAAAGCAAAAATAGAAACAGAAGGTCCTAGTGACATAATCTGAACTCCTGCCTAAATAGCCAAGCCTAAAGCCAGCGCCACTCTCAAATTTTCCCATTTATTTGTACCAATAAATTCCTCCTTCTGATTATTCCAGTTTGAGCTGGATTTCTACTGACTGTGGATGACAGAGTTCTGGCAAATATATCGTCCAATAAATAGAACATCACTTCAGGGTGATAAGCTAGATCGTTTCTAGTCAAAGTGGTCCAAAGACCAGCATGGGCATCCTCTGGGAGCTTGCTGGAAAGGCAGAATCTCAGGTCTATCCAAGACCTATTGAATAAAAACATGCATTTTAACAGGAGCCCAGGCTATCCATATATACATTGAAGTCTGAGAAGCGTTACTCTATACAAGTAGCCCTCAGCTCTGAATGTACACTTAGAGTCCCAACACCCAAACCACACCCCAGACCAGTTAAATCAACATTTCTGAGGGTGGATCCTGATATCCTCATTTTTAAAAGTTCCCTGGGCGAGAACAACATACAGCCAAGGTTGACGATCACTGCTTTGTTCTGATTTGCTTGTTGTTCAGTCACTAAGTTGTGTCCGACTCTTTGTGATCCCATGAACGGTAGCACGTCAGGCTTCCCTGTCCTTCACTGTCTCCTGGAGTTTGCTCAGAGTCGTGTCCATTGCATCAGTGACACCATCCAACCACCTCGTCCTCTGTCACCCTCTTCTTTTGCGTTCAATCTTTCCCAGCATCAGGGTCTTTCCCAATGAGTCAGCTCCTCGCATCAGATGGCCAAAGTATTGAAGCTTCAACTTGAGCATCAGTCCTTCCAATGAATATTCAGGGTTGATTTGCTTAATAGGAGCTGAAAGTTCTCGTGTTTTGTAGGTTTAGCCTACAGTCAAAGCCTGCTTCTCTTGTGGACACAACAAAGGGACCTTGATAGTGGTGGGGTCCCTTTGAAATGAAGTGGGAGGTGCCCCACTTCAGTGCCAGGTGCCTGGCAGAGGGGCCAGGCTGGGCTTTATGCAACAGACAGCGTGCACAGGTACCCCCACGGGATTTCACCAAATCCTGGAATACTTTCTTTTCTTACTACTGCAAAATATCTTCTCTTCCTTCGAATTCATAACCCAGAACTACATAAACATCTCGTAAGCTTTAAAAATTCAAGTCCCTCTGACACAGGGACTTGACCATAAGCACAACCTGAATTCCAAGCTGAAACCAAATATTATGTTTTTATTGAACCATGAACTACCCCACAAATATGTTCTGAGTTTTTATTTTCCTTCTAAAAAAACCATCATTGTGGTGAATCAATTCACTCTGGAACTAATCCGGATGCTTTCTAAAATCAGTCAACTAGAAGAAGATGGGGATATCAGAAAATTCTCTGAATTGAACATGAGCAAAGTTCTTTTCATTGGAGACTTGACTCTTGACTGGTCGCGGTGGGAATTTGGCCTGTGGCCTCATGTTTCCAGTGGCTGGTCAGATGTTGTATTCTCCTGCATTTCTATTTCTTTCTGAGTGAGGCCCTCGCCAGGCCCCAGAGGGCACCTGTGACCAATTATGTGTGATCCAGGTGGCGTCGTTAGGTTGTTAGTAGGTGGCAGAGATCAGGATGCATGGAAAAAATGAATGAGAGGGAGGTAGACTCCTGGGTGAGGGAGTAGAGGGATGGACGTGGGGGTCTGGGGCCACTTTGTGTTTGTTCTTTATGGTTTTAACTGCTGGCAAAGAACCCTTTTCTGCCTGGAGCTCTGCTTGGGAGCAGGGAGAGGTATGAGGGGAGCTGGGGGAAAAGAGCTGGAATCTGGCCTTTCTCTGCTCACCGTCATCAGTAGCTCATTCGGGATTCTAATCAGGGAGAAATATTTTCCCGTCCGCTCATTACAGACTCTAACAAGGTCCCCACTCTGGGTCGTGGCTGCTTTTCTCCTGCTGGGGATAGCGACGAGCAGCTTGTCAGAGCCTTTGGTAACTCATTTGTGATAACATGTGATTCCCAGAGGCGAGGGGGCCCTGGGATGCAGGAGGCAGAGCAGACAGCAGGGGGAAAGATGGAGGAACAGTCCCCTTGGCAGAGGACAGGAAGGCAAAAATACTGAAGGCTCTGGGGAAACCAAGACAGACCCTCTGGGCATCTGGGCCCAGCTCTGTGTGAGGTGCAGACCGGCTCCAGTTGTGTGTGGAAGCAGGTAGCATCATGACCATTGTCGGCTGGGGAATAAAGGGTTATTTTTTAACCCTGTGGAGACAGTCTTCAGGACCTCTGCTTTGCCTGCTTGCATGGCCCTAGATGCCAATCCTTGAACTCAGTGATTTGAAAAATGTTTGCATGCCGTAATTTCCAGCTCAGAACCTGTCAATGGTTCCCTAATTCTCATCGTCTTACATCAAAACTTTATTACTTGCCTATCAAGATTCTCCATAAAATCTGGCCTTGTTGTTTAGTCACTAAGTCATGTCTGACTCTTTTGCAACCCCATGGACTATAGCCCACTAGGCTCCTCTGTCCATGGGATTTCCCAGGCCAAAATACTGGAGTGAGTTGCTGTTTCCTTCTCCAGGGGATCTTCCCAACACAGGGATCAAACCTGCATCTGCTGCATTGGTGGCAGATTCTTTACCACTGAGCCACCAGCCAAAGCCCTTTCCATAAAATTCCCCTACTCAAACTAGCTGTATTTCAAGTATTTCTCCCATAGCAAATCCTCTATTTCAAACTCTTAAAGACTTGCTCTCTTCAACATCCCATAAAAATTGTTAATTTTACTTTCTTCTGAGTTATCCTTCCTTCCTATTCAAGTTCTATCCATTCACCAAAGCTTAGCCAAATAATTATTGTATGGTCTATAAATCCTTTCATGATTATGCAGGGGGATGACTACAACATGGCTTAAAATGGGGGTCTGAGAGATTTGGCCCAACTCTTTTTATAAAGTTTCATTGGAACCCAGCCATGCTCATACTCTTACTTAGCTGTTTTACACAATATCAAAAGAGCTGAATAGTTCTAACAGGGACC
Source organism: Oryx dammah (assembly GCF_014754425.2). Taxonomy (NCBI): domain Eukaryota; kingdom Metazoa; phylum Chordata; class Mammalia; order Artiodactyla; family Bovidae; genus Oryx; species Oryx dammah. Next base: position 13,846,608 of record NW_024070210.1, on the reverse strand, counting down.
ATATGACCCACAGAGCCTAAAAGATTTACTATTTTTCCCTTTTCAAAAAAACTTGAGCAATAAAGTTTATAACTTGAATTTATATTTCCTTAAATTCTTTCAAAAAGCCTTTCCAGATGATTCTTTTTTTCTTCCTCTCCCTATCTATACTCTGCCCATCTTCTCTTGCTCTGAACTTCCATCACATTTTATGTCTTTGTTTCTTATGATGTGTTTCTCTTTTTTTTAAAACTGAAACAGTCATGTGTTTAAATGTTTGTTCTGGTATTTCTCTGGTGTCCAGTGGTTAAGTGTATGCTTCCACTGCAGAGGGCATGGATTTGATCCCTGGTTGGGGAACTAAGATCTGGCATGTCACGTGGCGTAGCTAATACATAAATAAATACCTGTTCTGTATAATCTCTATAGTCTGTAGTTCCTTTGCAGGCAGAATCTCTTCAGATCCATCTCTGCAACCCCTCAACTCTTTTCTTAAACATTTATTTATTTTTAATTGAAGGATTATTGCTTTACAATACTATGTTGGTTTCTGCCATACATCAACATGCGTCAGCCACAAGTATACAGATGTCCCCTCCCTCTTGAACCTCACTCCCACCTTCCGCCCCATCCCACCCCTCTAGGTTGTCGCCGAGCCTGGTCTGAGTTCCCTGAGTTGTAGAGCAAATTCCCACTGGCTATCTATTTTGCATATGGTGGTGTGTATGTTTCCCTGCTCCTCTCTCCATTCGTTCCACCCTCTCCGTCTCCCCTGCAACCCCTCAGCTCTTAGCACAGAGTTCAGGGAGTGGGGAAAAATCCTGTTGGTTGCACAGTCTGCCGTGGCTCCTGAATGGCCTTGAAATTAAATTGTCACAAGGGGCGTCAGCAGTTTCAGACGCTTCTGTGTGGGGTTACAACATCATGAAGATCTGTGTTCCTTGTGGGCAAAGGCTATCTAATCCTGCCTTTGAACTAGGAGCCAGATCCTGCTTCCTCAGTAGTAAGACCACTGTTTCATGGAGGGAGGGATGCCCTGCAACTCTGGGGACGACTTACGGAGCGTTGTTGATCCTGGTTCATTTCAATCCCTCCTTTCTTTTCTAACAGGCAGTTCTATGGAGCAAAACGAAAAGTTCCTATCTTTCGATCTTTGTTATACAAAGTTACAGTGAAATTGTGACACGCAGAGTAAGATGTCCGTGTCCTAATCTCTGGACTGTAGCTATGTCACTTTATAATGGGAGTTGGAAGATATGATTGGTGGTTGGTGGTTTAGTCCCTAAGTTTTGTCTGACTCGTGCATTTGGGGATAGTTATTATCTTGGATTAGGTGCCTGGTCTACACATTTTGTATAAATGGAATCATACAATATATGATCCCGTTCTGATTGGGTCCAATTTAATAAACCAAGTGCTTAAAAGTAGAACAGGCAGGGAGGAGAGTGGGTCAGAGAGCTGTGACATGAGAAGGACTCCATCCATCGTTGCTGACTTTGAAGATGAAGGGAGAGGCCATGAGCCAAGGAGTAAGGGCAACTGCTGCTGCTGCTGCTGCCGCCAAGTCGCTTCAGTTGCATCCGACTCTGCGCAACCCCAGAGATGGCAGCCCACCAGGCTCCCCCGTCTCTGGGATTCTCCGGACAAGAACACTGGAGTGGTTGCGATTTCCTTCTCCAGTGGATGAAAGTGAAAAGTGAAAGTGAAGTCGCTCAGTCCTGCCCGACTCTTCACGACCCCATGGACTGCAGCCCACCAGCCTCCTCCGTCCATGGGACTTTCCAGGCAAGAGTACTGGAGTGGGGTGCCATCGCCTTCTCCGAAGGGCAACTGTTAGAATCTGGGAAAATAAGGAACAGATTTTCCCCTAGAACTTCCGGAAAGGAAGGCGGCCCTGACACCACACCACACCACACTGTAGCTTCTCGAGGCCCATGTCAGACTTCTGACTTTAGAACAGTCAGATAACATGTTTGTATTGTTGAAGACACTACATTTCTGATCATTTATTTATAGGAGCAGTAGAAATACAAGTACCACCATTTTTTTTTTAGCAGTCATGACCCTTGCCACTTACACAAAATAGTTCAGTGACTCAGGCAGACTGGGGAGGTTGAGGCAAGATGGTATTTGTCTATCCTTTCTAGAAAAAAAAGCAGTGTTGTCTAGAATCCTGGAGCTAAAACTGGCCTGGTTGTCTTGGAAATTGTTACCTTTAACCCTAGGACTTAAGTTAAATTGTGAAATGTGAATGGCCTTCTGGTGGCAGTCTCTTTGAGAAAGGCATGGACTGGCTGTGTGGAGTTTTTGTTGCAGGGGTAGAGTGTATATGCTTCAGGTTTTTAGCACCAATTGGTAGAACTCTGGTCCACAGAGGGTCAGGAGCCCCAGAGTTCAGGGCCTGGGGTGATTTCCCCTGGGCATTACTTTGGTTGGTTACTAAAACCATTGGATGAACTCTGTTTCAGTTCCCTATTGACATAGTAATGCTCCATGAAAAACCATCCCAACCCCCAAACCTTGCTGAGTTAAAACAATAACCGTTTATCATCGCTTATAAACCATTTAGTTTTATGGATTGGCTGCACAGCTCCGCTGATCTGGGCTGGGCTCAACTGGGCTCATCCTCTGTGGTCAGGTTGACTGGAGGCTGATTGGTCCAGAATGACCTCAGCTGGGGAGACTTGGCTGTCTCCACCCACCTCCAGAAGACTGGCTGATCTTCTCCTGAGAGGTGGGGGAAAGGGAAGGGGGAGGAGAGAGGCCTCTTGAGGCCTAGCCTGGAGCTGAGATGTTGTGGCCCACATTCTATTGATCAGAGTAAGTTACAAGGCAGCCTAGATTCAAAGAACAGGGAAATGGATTTACCTTTTTCTCTTTTTAAAGAAACTTTTCATTTTGTATTGGGATATAGCCGATTAGCAACTGAACAAAAAAGAGGAAATCAAACCAGTCAATCGTACAGGAAGTCAACTCTGAATATTCATTGGAAGGACTGTTGCTGAAGCTCCAATACTTTGGCCACCTGATTTTGCAAAGAGCTGACTTCGCATCATTGGAAGAGATCCTGATGCTGGAAAAGATTGAAAGGAGAAAGGGGAAGGGGGCAGCAGAGTCTGAGACAGTTAGCATCACTGACTCAATGCACACGAATCTGAGCAAACTCTGGGAGACAGTGGAGGACAGAGGAGGCTGGCGTGCTATATTCCATGATGTTGCAAAGAGTTGGCCACGACTTATCAACTGAACAGCAACAGCAGCCGATAAATAGCCGATGAACAATGTTGTAACAGTCTCAGGTGGACAGTGAAGGGACTCAGCCGTGCATATACACTTTATCCGTTCCCCTTCTAACTCCCCTCCCATCCAGGCTGCCGCATAACCTTAAAGAGAGTTCTGTGGGCTGCACGGTAGGTCCTTGTTGGAGATTTAACTTCTTGATGAGGGGAAGTACCAAGTCACGTTGCAAGGGATGTGGGAAAGATGGAGAATTAGGGCCATCTTTGCAGTCAGTCTGCCCCAGACTCTCTGGGAAGGAAAATGTGCCCTTCGTCCCAACTAGCTCCAGTCCTCTCCTGGCTGGGGGAGTCACGGGAGCCTCTGGATCCTGTCCGCTGTTCACTCCATGCCCCCCTCTCAAGGAAAGCCACAGTTTTCCCATGAACTGCCAGCCGTCAGCCCCTCCCTTCCCTGTCTCTCTGCTGCAAGCCTGAGGGATGTTGGGGTGAGACCAGCCAGCTTGATGAATGCCAGACTCTGTAAACCCTCCCCTGGCCTCTGTCACAGCATCAGCATGAAATGAACTTGCTAATACTCTGAGAGCCACAGACCTTTTCCTCTTCCCCAGCACAACGCATCGAATCGATCTGGCTGGGTGAGCCGCAACAAACCCCACAGAAAAAGGCATCAGCAAATTTAAAGCCTCGTTCAAGGTCTTGATTCACCATAAACTAAGTTGCCGGCAGCAGGCATTGACATGTCTTCTACTGCAGTTGATACCGGGATTTATCGACTTGCCGTAAGATGTTGATATTGACCAGGACTGAGTTCCAAATGAAAAGGCCTATGGCAGTATATCTTTATTGCTCAGATAATCCTCGGATTTGCTAATCCTTCCTCATCCCACTCAGTACTGTAGCAGAAATTCTTTGGGAATGGAGAGACCATCACTTAGATACAACAAGATGCTCTTTGCCTACAAGGCCTCCTGAAACAGGGCTGGAGGTACAAGCAGCATGTTGGGAACATAGCCGGCGTGGGCAGATCTATTTATGCCGGCACCCAAAAACATAATACCTTGAACTTTTTAGAGACCCAGCTCTCTCCTCTTGGAAGACAGCCCAGGACAAAACCCAACAGGACTTGGCATGGGACCTGTTCACGAAGAGTGTCCACTTCAGGGCCTCGGGCTGCCTTCCTCCCACCCAGGCTAGTGGATTCCAGTCCCAGGGGACACTATGATGTCACCCTTAGTGCTGGCTCCTGACAGTGAAATTAACGTGACATGTGGTTCTTGTGAATTTCAAGGCCCACTAGGAAACAGAGAAAGGAGGGACAGTTTATTACGTGCTAATTTATGTTCTTATTGAAATACAGTTTGCAGCCCTCACTTTAAGGGAGGGTATGCTTGCAATAGCATCACATATGGTGGCTTTGGAGTTATTTTGGATATCAGGGATGCTGGGGAAACCAGCAGGGAGCAGAATGAAGAGGGCCAAGGGAACAACCCAGAGTGGCTGGGCCAGGGGGCAAGGCAGAGAGGCAGACTTTTACAACTCAGCCCCCTTACCCAGCTCTGTTTCCCTTTATAGTCCCTAAGGGCCTGTTCAGAGATGAAGATGGAGGCCAGTGGGGAGAGGCCAAGGGAGACAGAGTCACAAGAAGATGGAGATTTCACAGACATGCTTTCCCCAGTGTCAGCTGTGAGCAGGTTCAGGACGACCTGGACGCTGGTTCACCATGAGCGTCCTGCTCTGCTCTCTCTTCTAAGGCTTGCGTTGCCATTAGCAGGGCAATCTCCACTAGCCCTCCTGGCATGCTGCCTTAGAGAGGGAACTGATCACAACATCACCTGCCTCCCAAAGAGCAACAGACAGGCACTGAGAGCACTGGCTTGGCTGCCAGACAGTTTTGGGTTTGAAATCTGGCTTCTGCCCTTATCAGCTGGGTGACCTTGGGCAGAACCATGACAGACAGTGTTTATCCTTTTCTCCTTTGCCAGTGGGATATTAAGTTTGTTCAGGTATCAGTTCCTGTGATCTTTGGGGAGGTGGGCCCAGGTCCTGATCTTAGAGTGAACAAGTGATCAGTTCTGCTCAATGAGATGAAAAGGGAACATGTTGGGGATAGTTCCGGCATTTTTATTCCCTGATATGAGAAGGCAGACAAAGAGTATCTCTCTATTCTGTCTGACACCTGCTTTCTTCTTGATATGAAGCTGGTGGGTGGGAGGGATCTCCCTGTTCATACTGCCCTCCTGCTTCCTGCACTGGAAATTCATTGACTAATTTTACTACCAAGAGGCCAAGAAAATGTGGAGACACCTGTTTGGGGTCCTGCCTCCAAAGAGCAGGCTTCCCACATGGCGCTAGTGGTAAAGAATCTGCCTGTGAATGCAGGAGATGAAATTGAAACGGGTTTGACCCCTGGGTTGGGAAGATACCCTGGAGAAGGACATGGCAACCCACTCTAGTATTTGCTCCTGGAGAATCCCATGGATAGAGGGGCCTGGCAGGCTACAGTCCATAGAGCTGCAAAGGGCTGGACATGACTGAAGCGACTTAGTGTGCACGCACACAGGCATGCAATGGCTGATAATGCTAGATATTTATTTGACATCCACATATCCTCTTTAATGTCCTTTGCCCATTTTTAGATTGTGTTATTTGTTTTCCTATTGTTGAGTTTTGATAATTCTTTGCTTATACTGGATACAAGTCCTTTGTTTGATATATGATTTGAAAATATTTTCTTCTAGTCTGTAGTTTCTCTTTTCATTCTCTTGATAGTGTCTTTTGCAGACCAGAGTTTTTAGTTTTGAAGAAATCTGATTTTCAATTTTTTTATTTTATGCATCTATACTTTTGGTGTCATATCTAAGAATGTTTTGCCTAACTTCATATCTCAAAGATTTTACCTATACCTTTGGTGAAGTTTTATTTTATTTTTTTTGTCTTTTAAAATATAGATAAATTTTATTGTAGTTAATTTACAATGTTTCAGGAGCACAGCAAGGTGATTCAGTTATACAGATACAAAAATATTATTTTTGAAATTATTTTCCATCATATGTCATTACAAAATATTGACTATAGTTCCCTGTGCTATACAGCAAACCTTTGTTGCTTGTTGCATATCTATTTTTTAATTAGAAATGTAGCATTCTATTCATACTAAGTCAAACATGCTAATCTTCTCTGTATTGTTCCAGTTTTAGTATATGTCCTGCCAAAGTGAGCCCTGTAGTTTTATATTTAGATATCTGATCCAATTAATTTTTTTATATGGTGTGAAGTTTCTTTTTTTAGCGTGGTTGTGTTTTACATGATTGTTGCAGCACCATTTGCTGAAAACACTGTCTTTTCCCCACTGAATGGCTTTTGCACATTTGTTTTAAAAAAATGAGTTTGCCATGTTTCTGTGGGGCTGTTTCTGAACTCTATTCTATTTCATCTGATATGTATATGTCTATTTCTTTGCTAATTCCGTGTCTTGACTGCTATAACTTTATGAAAATTTGGGTAGTGTGACTTCTTCAATCTTGCTCTTTATTTTCCAAAATTGATTTATTTATTTGTCTTCCTTAGTCTGGGCTGCTATAACAGAATACCACAGAGTGAACGACTTAAACAACAAACATTTAGTTTTCAGTTCTAGAGGTTGGAAGTTTGAGATTAGGGAATCAACATGGCTGGGTCCTGGTGAGAGCCCCCTTCTTGGTTCATAGTTGATTGCCTTCTTGCTATATTCTTCACATGGAAGAAAGAAAGAGAGGAAGCAAGCTCTCTCTTGTCTCTTCATGTAAGGGCAGTAATTCCATTATCGGGACTCCACTCTCATGACCTAATTACCTCCCTAAATCTCCATCTCCATATACCATCGCATTGACAATTAGGGTTTCAGCATATGAATTTTAGGAGTACACAAACAGTCAGTCCATAGCACTATTCTAGTTTCTTTGCTTTTCCATATAAATTTTAAAGTTAGCTTGCCCAAATCTATAGAAAAAATCCTGGTGGAACTTTAAAATTATATGAATCCATAGATTTAGCTGGAAAAAATGAATATCTATACTACATTGAATTTTCCAGTCCATGAGCATGGTATGTCTTGCCATTTCAGTCAGTTCAGTTGTTCAGTCGTGTCCGACTCTTTGCGACCCCATGCTTGCCATTTATTTAGGCCAAATTTGAATTCTTTCATCAGCATTTTGTAATCTTTTCAGCACACATATCCTTTGTTTATTTTTTAGATTTATGCCTAAGTATTTAATGTTTCTTGAAATATGAAAACGGTATGTATTTTTCAGTTCAGTTCAGTCGCTCAGTTGTGTCCGACTGTTTGCGACCCCATGGACTGCAGGACACCAGGCCTCCCTGTCCATCACCAATTCCTAGAGCCTGCTCAAACTCATGTCCATCAAGTTGCTGATGCCATCCAGCCATCTCATTCTCTGTTGTCCCTTTCTCCTCCTGCCTTCAGTGTCTAAAACTATGATTGATTTTTGTGTGTTGACCTGGTGACCTGTGACTTTGTTAAACTTACTTACTGTTTCTAGGAATTTTGCTATTATTGTTACTGATTTCTCAGGATTGTATACTTAGAAAATTATGTTGTTTGTGAAGAAAGACATTTTTATTTTTTCCTTTTCAATCCGTATTTTATTTCTTTTTCTTACTTAGTTACACTAAGTACAATTTCCAGTATGATGTTGATTGGACTGGTGAGAGTACATCTTCTTCTTTAAACGAGAAGAATTGAGTCTTTCTCCACTAAGTGTGATGTTAGCTGTAGGCTGTAGGTTTTTTGTAGATGTCATTTGTTGAGTTGAGAAGGTTCCCTTATATTACTAGTTTGCTGGGATAAAAACAAATGATTATATACTGAATTTTGTCCAATGCTTTTCTGCATCAATTGGTATGATCATGAGGTTTTTCTTCTTAGAATGTTGATTTAGGGGATTGCATGGGTTGACTTTCAAATATCAATCCATCTTTGAATTTCCAGGATAAACTTCATTTGTTTATAGTGTATTATTCTTTCTATATTCTCCTGAACTTAATTTGCTAATATATTTTGAAAATTTTGTGTCTTTGTTCATGAGAGATATTGTTTCCAGTTTTCTTTTTTCTTCTCTTTTTTTCTTCTTTCTTTCTTTTCTCTTTTTTGAGGCAGGGAGTACTGTGTTTGATTTTTGGTGTCAGGGTAATGCTAACTTCATAAATTGAGACATAGTGTTCCCTCCTATTTTCTGCAAGAGATTGTCTGGATTATTTCTTCTTTAAAAGGTAGAATTTGCCAGTGAAATAATCTAGTCCTGTGGGTTATTTGGGGGGAAAGATTTTAAATATTATAAGTTCTTTAATAATTATAGTTCTATTTGGGTTATTTATTTCATCTTGGGAGAGTTTGAGTAGTTTGTGGTTTTTAAAAAAATTGGTTATTTTATATAAGTTGTCAAATTTATATGTGGATAATTGTTTATAGTGTTCCCTTACTATCATTTTAATGTCTGTGGGGTTTATAGTGATAGCCCCTTTTAAAATTTCTATATTGATAATTTGTATTCTCTTTTTGTTTCTAGAAAATTTTTAATTTTATTCATCTTTTTATATAACAAGCTTTTCTTTGTATTAATTTCCTTTAGTTTTTTTCTGTTTTCAATTTCACTAATTTCTTTGATCTTTATTACTGATTTCTTCAATTTTTATTGTTTCTTTTCTTTTGCTTGCTCTCTGTTTATTTTGTTCTTCTAATTTCTTAGAGTAGAAACTTAGATGATTGACTTGAAATCTTGATTGTTTTCTAATATAATCACTTAATGCTATAAATTTCTCTAGAACTATGGCCTTAAGCTATATTTCACAAATTTTGATGTGTTGTGTTTTCATTTTTGTTTAGTTAAAAATATTTTCTAATTTCCCTTGAGACTCTTCTTTGGCATATGGATTATTTAGAAGTTTATTGCTTAATTTCCAAGTATTTGGAGATTTTCCTGTTATTTTTCTGTTCCTAATCAATTTAATTCTTTATGGTCAGAGAACATCATTTAAATAGTTTCAGTTCTTTTAGATTTGCTGGTTTATTTCATCACCCATGATTTGGTCTATCTTTGTGAATGTTCCAAGAATGTATATTCTGCTATTCTTGAGTGGAGTGCTGTATTGAGAAGGATGAATATTCTTCTATTGTGGGATGAAGGGCTGTGTAAATGTCAATTATTGTAGATCTAGTCTGATGATGTTTAGTTCTTCTATATTCTTGTTGGTTTTCTGTTTACTGGCTTTAATTATTAAGAGTGTTGAAGTTTCCAGCTATAATTATAGAGTTGCCTACTTCTCCTTTCAGTTCTTATTAGTTTTGGCTTTGTGTGTTTTGAAGCTCTCTTGTTAGATACACGCTTAGAATTGCTATTTCTTCTGGTGAATGACTCTCATAATTTTCACATCTCTGAAATATTTTTTGTCTGATGTTAATAGAATACTATGATCTTTTTATAGTGTTTGCATTGTATGTCTTTCCTTTTCTTTTTATTTTTAATAAGTTTCTTGTAGATAGCACATAGTTGTGTTATGGGTTTAAAAATGTATTCTGATAATATTTGTCTTTTAATTGATGTGTTTAGGTCATTTTTACTTAATATAATTATTGGTAAGTTTTGATTCAGGCCTACCATTTTATTATTTGTTTTCTAGATTGTATTGCCTTTTTGTTCCTCTGATTCCTTTTTCTATTTTATTTTGGACTTTTGTATTTAGTTTACAGCAATTTGATTATGATGCATTTGGACATGGATTTCTCTGGGTTTATCCTTTTTTTTTGATTTACTGAGCTTCTTGAATTTATATGTTTATTTTTTTTCTATTTAGACAATTTAAATAATTTTTAGTGTTTTACTTACATTTCTTTATTTTTTTAGTCTATCTCTTTGTACTTTATTTTTAGTGGTTGCTTTAGGGATTACAATATACAGTCTTAACTTTTCACAAACTACTGAGAGTCAGTATTTGACTATTTAAAGATCAAAGAAATTAGTGAAGTTGAAAGCAGAAAAAATAAAGAAAATTAATACAAAGAAAAGCTGGTTATATGAAAAGATAAATAAAATTGAAAATTTTCTAGAAATGAAAAGAGAATACACATTATCAATATAGACTGGAATGGAGGAATCTTGCCACATCAGTCCCTCTATTCTCCTGACTTTAGGTTGTGATTCTCTTATGTAATGTATCTGCATACACTAAAAGCTTCACCAGATGGTGTTATAATTCTGCTTTTAGTCATCAAATATATTTTAAAGAACTTAAGAGATGAAGAATAGCTGATTATACCTAACCAGATATTTATCCTTTCTGAGGCTCTTCCTTCATTCTGATGTTCCAAATTTTTCTTCTGGTATTACTTTCCTCTGTCTGAGAAAACAATTCTTCTAGAGCATATCAGCTGGCATCTCGGTTTCTCTTCATCTGAGGAGGTCTTTATCTTAAATTCTGCAGGATAATTTTTGATGAGTATGAAATCCCAGTTGAGAGTGCTTTGTTTTCAGCACCTTAAAAATGGTAAGCCATTTCCTTCGGGTTTCCACGGTTTCTCAAGACAAATCCACAGTCACTGAATCACTCTTTCCCTATAGCTATAGCTATTGTGTTGTTCTTCTCTGATTGCCTTCAAGACTTTTATTTTGTATTACAGCAATTTGATTCTGATGCACTTGGGCATAGATTTCTTTGGGTTTATCCCTTTTTGAATTTTCTGAGCTTCTTGAGTTTGTATGTTTATTTCTTTTTTCCAGGTTGAGGGGTTTTCAGCCATTATTTCTTCAAAAAATTTTCAGCAGCATACTATTTTTTCTCTCTGGGATTCTAGTAACACAAAAGACTCTGTTCATTTTTTTTTCATTTTATTTATCTTTGTTCTTCATTTTGAATAAACTATTCATCTGCCAGTTGGTTGATGCTTTCCTTGATATTATCTATTCTGCCATTGATTTAATCGATTGCCTCGCTTTAGAGGAAAAGTACTGTTTCTTGGACTCGTTGAGTTGATTTAAGTTACTTTTTTTTTTTTTTACTGTTCTTTTTGAAATTGGAGAAGGAAATGGCAACCCACTCCAGTATTCTTGCCTGGAGAATCCCATGGGCGGAGGAGCCAGGTGCTACAGTCCATGGGGTCGCAAAGAGTCGGACACGACTGAGCGACTTCACTTTCTTTTTGAAATATATTTTCTTTTTTTTTTTAATTTAAATTTAAGGGAGCCCTCTTACACTGTTGGTGGGAATGCAAACTAGTACAGCCACTATGGAGAACAGTGTGGAGATTCCTTAAAAAACTGGAAATAGAACTGCCTTATGACACAGCAATCCCACTGCTGGGCATACACATTGAGGAAACCAGAACTGAAAGAGACACGTGTACCCCAATGTTCATCGCAGCACTGTTTATAATAGCTAGGACATGGAAGCAACCTAGATGTCCATCAGCAGATGAATGGATAAGGAAGCTGTGGTACATATATATACACAATGGAATATTACTCAGCTATTGAATGCATTTGAATCAGTTCTAGTGAGGTAGATGAAACTGGAGCCTGTTATACAGAGTGAAGTAAGCCAGAAAGAAAAACACCAATACAGTATACTAACACATATATATGGAGTTTAGAAAGATAGTAATGATAACCCTGTATGCGAGACAGCAAAAGAGACACAGATATATAGAACGGTCTTTTAGACTTTGTGGGAGAGGGAGAGGGTGGGATGATTTGGGAGAATGGCATTGAAACATGTATAATATCATATAAGAAATGAACCACCAGTCTGGGTTTGATGCATGATACAGGGTGCTCGGGGCTGGTGCCCTGGGATGACCCAGAGGGATGGTATGGGGAGGGAGGTGGGAGGGGGGTTCAGGATGGGGAACACGTGTACACTTGTGGCGGATTCATGTTGATGTATGGCAAAACCAATACAATATTGTAATTGGCCTCCAATTAAATAAATTCAGATTTAAGTTACTTTTATCATTTTGTTCTATAAATATGCGTTGAAGACAACTAGGTCTCAGATTCTTGTGCTTACAATGTTGCTGCTGCTATTACTGCTGCTAAGTCACTTTAGTCGTGTCCGACTCTGTGTGACCCCATAGACAGCAGCCCACCAGGCTCCTCCATCCCTGGGATTCTCCAGGCAAGAACACTGGAGTGGGTTACCATTTCCTTTTCCAATGCATGAAAATGAAGCGTGAAAGGGAAGTCACTCAGTAGTGTCTGACTCTTTGCGACCCCATGGACTGCAGCCCACCAGGCTCCTCCATCCATGGGATTTTCCAGGCAAGAGTACTGGAGTGGGGTGCCATCTGAAATTTATAAATTAAATGCAAACAAAACTACAACTCAAAACAATGTAAACCAGTATCATTTATTTAATGTGACAGATGATGCTGTTTGCTGAAACTAAATAGCCCTTCATACTGTGAACTGTGGTGGATGACTGTGATGCAGGTTCTTTGGTCACATCACTGCTCCCTCGTGCTGAGTCATGACTGAGTTCTCTCACTAATTTCTCTGTTTAACCACTGCACCACTCTGAAGCTTCCTTTTGTACAGTGTGATGTGACAATATTTGGCCCATCTTCAACTCAAAGCAACATTTACATATTAAGCATCTCTGTCTCTGTTGGTCTGTATCTCTCTTTTTTCTTACCAGCCCAAGAGGTCACTGGTGCCAACATTTGTGCAAATGGCATCAAAAAGTTTGATACTGAACTTTCCCAGCAGGATTTAGTTATGAGGTAATCATCCAGTTGATCTAGAATATATTAATATTATAATTTTACTCTTACTACCCAACTGAGAACTCGCACATTACAAAATGTAGTTTTAGAAAATTCCTTAGACTCAGAAAATGTATTTGTGGATCACTGCAATATTATTTAGTCGAATCATTATAGTGGTAAAAAACCTGCCTTCCAATGCATAAGATGTAAGAGATGTGGGTTTGACCCCTGGGTCAGGAAGATCCCCTGGAGGAGGGCATGGCAACCCCACTCTAGTATTCTTGCCTGGAGAATCCCCATGGATAGAGAAGCATGGTGGGCTACAGTCCACAGGGTTGCAAAGAGTCAGACACAACTGCACCAACTTAACATGCATGCATTACTTCACGTTGAGGAAGATGAGGCTTGGTGAGAGAGGTTAAGTAACTTGGCCAAGGTCTCATAGCTGATAAAGGGCAGGTTGTGGATATGCTGGGAGCAGTTAAGTCTGTCTGTCTCCAGAGCCTCCACTCATAGCTATGACTCAGTCAAGCCTACTGTTTTTCCATAAAAGCTCATGCCTTGATCCGTTTTTTTCAAGGTGGGCAGAGGCTACCATCTGTGAGGCAGAGGAACCATCCAGATTGCCTCACAGTCTCCCTTCACTCCGTTGATCTAAGTCCCTATGTTCCCCAAACTGGAAGAAAGACTTGTTTTATTATGCCCTCAAGACAAGGAAGAGTACAAGCAACCTAAAAACGTATTCATTTTATTCCTTTGAATTCTTTTATGTCCTGTTACTGAACAGAAATGCATTTTCCTATAGGTGTCATCAGGCCCATGTTGATGACCCCTCTGAGAAGCCTCTCTGTCTTCTGAGACATGGTTAATCATTCCCTTTTGTCTTCAACATATAACTCTCTGCTCACAGGCCAAATGTAGCACTTTATACATTGGACCATCTTGATTTTCTTCCCCTAAACTGTGAGCACCTTGGGGACAAGGAACTCATCTTCCTCATCTTTGCAGCGCTGAAAGAGCCCCAACACAGTTCAATACATGTTTGCAGAGTTCAATTACATCATGAGCTATTAACTGGCCATATGTTCAAATAAAACTCATCTATGGATTTTCTCCCTGATCATTTTCCTCCCTTCGTCTCTTCTCAATCACAGAAAGGGATATTGCCTCCCCTTTACTGTAAATTAAGGCTTCCTTTATTAGGAAGATAAAGAATCTGCCTGCCAGTGCAGCAGATGTAAGAGCTGTGGGTTCGATCCCTGGGTCGGGAAGATCCCCTGGAGGAGGGCATGACAACCCACTCCGGTATTCTTGCCTAGAGAATGCCATGGACAGAGGCTCCTGGCAGGCTACAGTCTAAGGTTGCAAAGAGTTAGACATGACTGAAGCGACTTAGCATGCACTATAAATCACCTTCATCTCTTGCCCGAACAACAGCAATCGCCTCTGGTGAGTTTCCCCACATCCACTCCAATCCGTGGGGATCTCTGACTACCAAGCTTCCCTCTGTCATTTCTCTTCTATGTTTATCTGCTTCTTTCTCTTCTTTCTTCAGCGTGGCTTTCCTTTCTCCTCCCTTTCAGACCATGTATTAGTTATCTGTTGCTGTGTAACCAATTACCCCAAAATTTAATGCCTTAAAACATCATTTATTATATCAACAGTTTTCAGGCTAGGCATCCTGGTGGAGCTTAGCTGGGTCGTCTTCTCTTAGGCAGTAATCAAAGATGCTAGCCAGAGTTGTGGTCACCTCAAGGCTCAACTAGGGAAGGGTCTAAACTCAGCACATGGCTGTTGGTAAGATTCAGTTCCTAGACAGTTGTTGTAACTCAGCTCCTTGCTAGCTGGTGGCAGAAAGCAGTCCTTGACTCCTGGCCATGTGTGCTGCTTAGGGCAGCTCATAATATGTGGCTCTTATTATCAGAGCAAGCAAATGTGAAGAGCTGGAGAGAAAAGGAGCAATATGGAAATTGTAGCTTTTTATAACTTAATCTCAAGAAGTGACATCACTTTTCCCGTAGTCTGTCTGTAAGAAGCAAGTCATTAGGTCCAGGCCACAATCAAGGGGAGGGGATTATATATGGACATGAACGTCAGGATGTGTAGACCACTGGGGACTCTTTCATCAGTAGCTGACTACAGAGCAGATCACAGGCTGTGAAACATGGTTGTCCCTCCATTCTCACATTTATACATATATCCACAGCATCATGGAGAGATGCAGTTCTTTCTCATAGTCCTAGCTCTAGATTTCTTAAGGAGAGCTCTCTGATTGGTTAGCTTAAGTCATGCACTCACTCTTGGTTCAATATACTGTGGCCAGGGTAGCTGAGTTAGGTTGAATAAAGTTGGCCTCTGGGAGTCCACTAGGTCATGTGGACTGAGTGTGGGAGAGGAAAGAGGGGCTCAGTGGTTCAACTGTGGACTACCAGCAAGTATCCCCTAGAGACATCTAGGTCCCTAGGCTCTATAATCATCCTTCTTGCTTTCCCCAACTCCCTAGCTTAAACAGCATCTAAACAGGAGAGGACATTGGTGTACATTGGACTCTTGGGGATGCAGTGTTACAGATGTCCCAAGTAGGTCCCAGACAAGGGTGCTTCTGCCTGGCGTCACTCAGGCCAATAGAGTGAGACTGAGTTTGGTTTAGAAGCAAAGGTGAACTTGATTCTTCCTTGGTGGTCCAGTAGTTAAGACTCTGTGCTTCCACTGCAAGGGATATGACCTGGCATGGCCAAAAAAATGAAATAAAATAAAAATAGGGCACTTGCTCTCCCCTTTCCCTAGGGGCCAGGCCAGGAGTGGTGCTGCCTTACAGGGATCTTGGCAGCAGAGAGGGAGGTAGAGTTCTCCCGAGCAGCTACGCCGCTGGCGGCTCCTGGCGGTCCCGGGTGCAGAGTGTCATCACATGGCCCGGACCGCCATCTTGAATCGCAGAGTTGTGAGCAGCGCTTCTGCACACGGCCCGCTGAGCTGAGGTGTCTGTTTGGCCCTGGGAACTCTGGTTTGAAAAGTGGGGTGGGAGTCCCCTGCACACGGCACCCTATGAGCAAATGGAACTAGACTAAGCACCAAGGGGAAAAAAGGTTAGACTTTTTAATTACCAGATTCTATTTTTATTTCCCGGAAATTGTCAATGGGCTTTGCCAGTGACAACAGAACATTCTGGAAGGTCCTCAGAAAGAGAAATGGAGCCCATTGTCTTTACATTGCAAGATAAACTCCTGGCTTTGGAGAAGCTGGCATGTCCCCACTGGGCTGGGGTCTCTCGGGTCAGAGGAGTGAAGAAAGGAAGGCAGGACCGATTTAGAGAAGTGCATCCTTTTGAAATGTCTTGGCTGGAATCCCTTCTCCTTTCTGGTATGTTGGGCCCTTAGGAATGTGACTTGTGGCGGGGGCATGATCCTTCACAGGGTAGGTGACACCTGCTTGATTTTAGGACTTGAGCAACGTCTGCATTGAGCTGGGGCACTTAGAATGCTTTGTCCCTGGCCCTGTTCTTCCCCTCACCTACTGTTTCCAATTGGCTATTGTGATCCTCAGGCTTCCCAGTGGCTCGGTGGTAAAGAATCTGCCTGCCAGTGCAGGAGATGCAATAGACCCAGGTTCAATCCCTGGGTGGGGAAGACCCCTTGGAGGAGGAAATAGCAACCCCCTCCAGTATTCTTGCCTAGAAAATCCCATGGACAGAGGAACCTGGTGGGCTACAGTCCACGGGGTCACAAAGAGTCAGACTTGACCAAGCACACACAGTTTCCAGTTGATGGTGATTATATCCAGAAGGGAGCCCTTGAAAATGCCCTCCCAAGGGTCCCTGGACCTGTCTCTTGGACATTGTTGGATTGTGGGCCAGCAAACAGCAGACTTTGCCCTGTCTCTCCAGCCCCAGGGCTGTGCTCTTTGTCTCTTGCCCCAGACCCTGCGGCTGGGATGAGACATAGGATAGGTTCTCTGTCCTCAACAGCTCACAGTAGTATGGGCAACTCCTCAGGGTGGGTCTGCTGCTGCTGCTGCTAAGTCGCTTCAGTCGTGTCCGACTCTGTGCGACCCCACACAAAGGGCAGCCTACCAGGCTCCCTGGTCCCAGGGATTCTCCAGGCAAGAACACTGGAGTGGGTTACCATTTCCTTCTCCAATGCATGAAAGTGAAAAGTGAAAGTGAAGTCGCTCAGTTGTGTCCGACTCTTAGCAACCCCACGGACTGCAGTCTACCAGACTCTTCCGTCCATGGGATTTTCCAGGCAAGAGTACTGGAGTGGGGTGCCATTGCCTCCCAGGGTGGGTGTAGGGAGCCTTTATGTCTTCTGTTTTTAAAAAGTTGCGGTGAAATTCATGTAACGTGTACATGTGTGCTCAGTCATGTCCGACTCTATGCGACCCCATGGGCTGCAGCGCACCAGGCTCCCCTATCTGTGGGATTTCCCACTCCCAATACTGGAGTGGCTTGCCATTTCCTACTCCTGGGGATCTTCCTGACCCAGGGATCAAACCCGTGTCTCTGGCATCTCCTGCATTGGCAGGTGGATTCTTTACCACTGTACCTCCTGGGAAGCTCTCATATATCATATAATTAAGCATTTTTATTTTAAAAAGTAACTAATTAACTTTCACTTTTGGCTGTGCTGGGTCTTCGCTGCTGCGCTCAGGCTTTCTGTGGTTGGGGTGGGTAGGGGCCGCTCTCTAGTTGTGGTGCGCGGGCTTCTTGTGACAGTGGGATAGGAGTATGGTATGCATAGCCACATGACTGTGAAAACGCAAGTTGCTGGTGTATTCAAACAGACGGAGTGGTGTGGCCATGAAGAGCTGGAATTTGAAGTCAGGTGGCCTGAATTTGAATCCCGATTCCACTGCTTAATAGCTATTTGAATTAGGGCAGAATATTTAGCAGGATGGTGCTTTGGTTTGTCACCTATAAAATAGGAGGCATAATAGTTTTAAGATTGTTATGAGGATTACATGAGTTAATACAGTGTATGTATAGCATCTGAACAGTGCCTGGCACAGATCAGTGCTATTGTTAATGCAAGCTCTCAGTAAGGCTCAGCTTTTATTGTTCCTCCGGACTGATCACAAAAACCACTCATTAGGGTCAAGAGCCATAACGGCTACTACACAAGGCCCTGGGTGATTTATATGTCGTATCATTTACCACTCTTGGTGAGGGAGGCTAAAAAGAGAGACTTGACAAATGAGTAATCAGGCTTGGAGAAGTTTCTCCCAAGCGTGCATGCATGCTCAGTTGCTCAATTGTGTCTGATTCTCTGTGACCTATGGACTGTAGCCTGCCAGGCGCCTCTGTCCATGGGATTTCAAGGCAAGCACACTGGCGTGGGTTGCCATCTCCTTCCCCAGGGGATCTTCCAGACCCAGGGATCAAACACTCGTGTCTCCTGTGTCTTCTGCACTGGCAGACAGATTCTTTGCCACTGTGCCATGTGTAAAGCCCTCCTCCCAAACCACATAGCTAACAAGGGATGGAGTCAGCATTTGGACCTGGGTTTGCCTGATTTCAGAGCTTCCCTGGTGGCTCAGTGGTAAAGAATCCACCTGCAATGTGGAAGGCCTGGGTTTGATGCCTGGGTTGGGAAGATCCCCTGGAGAAGGGAAAGGCTACCCACTCTAGTATTCTGGCCTGGAGGATTCCATGGAATCCATGGGGTTGCAAGAGCTGGACACAACTGAGCAACTTTCACTTTCACTTTGCTGATTCCAAAGACCTTCTGTTAACCACTCATCTATATTGCCTCTCTTAGCTGGGGATTCTAGAACATGCATGGGACTGGGGATTGTGTGATGGAGGTCATTAGGAATTTCAACACAAATTTTGGGAAGTTCGGGCATCTTTCTTTTTCTTGTACAACTCGAGCAAAAATTTTCCAGTTTGAAGAGCCCCACCCACGCGGTCCCTGCTCCCTATGTATCAGATTAATTTCATGTTTGTCCCATAAACCCAAAGGAAGGGGAATGTCTTTCCTGGGACAAAATCTAGCTGGACACAGGGGCCATGCTTTGATTCTGGGGAGGGAGATGGGGCATGCCAAGTAGATTCAGACCCCACTCTGTTGTTGTTCAGTTGCTCAGTCAAGTCTGACTCTTTGTGACCCCATGGACTGCAGCACGCCAGGCCTCCCTGTCCATCACCAGCTCCCAGAGCCTACTCAAACTCATGTCCATCGAGTCAGTGATGCCATCCAACCATCCCATCCTCTGTTGTTCCCTTCACCTCCCACCTTCAATCTTTCCCAGCATCAGGGTCTTTTCCTGTGAGTTAGTTCTTCCCATCAGGTGGCCAAAGTATTGGAGCTTCAGCTTCAGCATCAGTCCTTCTAATGAATATTCAGGACTGATTTCCTTTTTGGATTGACTGGTTTGATCTTGCTGTCCAAGGGATTCTCAAGAGTCTTCTCCAACACCACAGTTCAAAGAAAAAAACATCAATTCTTCAGTGCTCAGCCTTCTTTATGGTCCAACTCTCACATCCGTACATGACTGCTGAAAAAACCATAGCTTTGACTATACAGACCTTTGTCAGCAAAGTAATGTCTCTGCTTTTAAATATGCTGTCGAGGTTTGTCACAGCTTTAGGTCCTAATTATACTGTAAGTGCAAAACTGATTCTCAACCTGCGGTCATGGAGTTGACCTGAGGAGGAGTGGCTTTAGAAGGGATGCCAGAAGTGGTGAGCTAATTGAAGGGGCACAGCTCTCCTGTGAGGCCTGTGGGAGCATCCTCTGAGGTAGGGATACCAGCACCTTTCGGGACCAGGGCTTTTCTAGCTGTTAGAGTTCTGGGTCAGGGTCTGTAGGCTCCCAGGGGTTAACTCTGCAGCCTTGTCCTGCAGAAGTTGGCATCCATTTGTGGCTGCTGCTTCTGTCTTCATCATGATGGAGAGAGACTTTTTGCTGAGAGCTGTTAGAGTGCCTGAGCCTGTAACGGGCTGGAGAGAGTGGCCGTAACTGTGTTTGCTGCTTCTCTCAGGACCTTAGGTCCTGCAAGACACCAAAGCATCCTGCGGGAGGCCTTCCCAAGTGGGAACTCTCAGGAGGGGCCCGGAAAAAAACACGGCTATGCCCATCCTGCTTGTGGTCTACAGGGTATGGGCTGAGAAGGCAAAGGTCTTCAGAAGTCTGGAGATTGAATTCCGTCCATTTTGTCATTGTTGATTTTAGAACTAGAGGAGGCAGATAAGTAAGGGATCTACGAAGGAGGTTTACATCTGCCTAGAGACTTGTCTGCTTTGATGGGACATAAGCTGGGTAGGCAGTAGGTTCTTTGAGATGCTTGATGTGGGCAGTGAGGGATAAAATGCTCCTGGGCTCTCTGGGGACACACGTCGTCTTGGGAATCTCTCTGCAATTAGAAGCGAGAGAATAAATCATCGTTCCCCTCCTCTCCCCACCCATCCCTGCCTCCCCCCTTTGCTTCTTCCCTTCCTTTCTCATTTTTCCTTCAATAATTTATTGAGTACCTACTGTGTGCTAAGTTGAGTAATACACTCGTGGAGAAAACACAGCAAGGAGTTCTCCGTTTAGCGGTGGAGGCAGCCGACAATTACAACCTAGAGTGATGATGAAGTCTGTGCAAGGAAGCAGGGGAGCAGAGGCGAGAGCAACAGACTGCTTAGAAAGGGAGGTGGGGGCAAAGGGCAGGGGCTCCACTGAGGGCCAGGAAGGGTTCAGAGGGAGCCTAGCATTGGAGAGGAACACTGGAGGAGTTTGCCAGGTAGTGAAGTGGGGAAGGGCCCCCCAGAAAGACCAAACAATATAAGAAAAGGTTTGGGGGGATTAAAGAGAATTGGAAAGGTGTTCAGGACAATGGGAGTCTGTAGTGTTCCAATAACCTT
Source organism: Oryx dammah (assembly GCF_014754425.2). NCBI lineage: Eukaryota > Metazoa > Chordata > Mammalia > Artiodactyla > Bovidae > Oryx > Oryx dammah. Next base: position 13,825,793 of record NW_024070210.1, on the reverse strand, counting down.
TGCAACTCAAAATAAATGCCACTCTCTTGTAGACCATTACTAGCGATACATTCAGGTTGGTTGTGGACATTTTGGCTATTTGTGACTTTAAGGAAACCAAGATCAGTGTTCTTTAAGATCTTGATAAAATATGTTAATAAGCTGTGAGTGTATTTTATTAGATAACCAAGGGTTTTAGTGTATCTGGAACAGAATAAGTCATGAGGGTGAGAGAAAGAAGAAAGAAATGAAGATACAGTCGGACACGACTGAACAACTTCACTTTCACTTTTCACTTTCATGCATTGGAGAAGGAAAATGGCAACCCACACCAGTATTCTTGCCTGGAGAATCCCAGAGACAGAGGAGCCTAGTGGGCTGCTGTCTATGGGGTCACATAGTCGGACACGACTGAAGCGACTTAGCAGCAGTAGCAGCAGCAAGGCCAGCTTAATGCTTAACTTGCTACACATTATAAGGTTTTTTCTCTTTTTACTTCTTATAATGGAAACGTCTCACACATAAAAGTAGGGAAGAGTATAAAGGAAGTCTTTCATACCTATAACCCAGCTTTAATAACCAATGACTTTTTCTATTGATTACTTCCAGTTTCTGTTTTAATTGCTGGAATATCCAGTACCCATACATACTTCAGTATTATTTCCTTGTTGCTGCTGTTCATCAAGTTCTGTGAGCTTACCTTCAAAACATATCTGAGTCTGAACAATTCTCAGCAACTTTGGCCCAAGCCAAAATATAGTCCTTCCCAGGGCCTTCAGGTGTTATAAGAACCCTCCTTGGTCTGTCTCTCCAACCTCTTCTTTCACTGTCTTTCTCTTTACTCATTTTGCTCTGGTGTCCTTGGCCTTGACTGGACTCAAATTCCCAAGTTTGGATGTGCCCCAGGGCCTTTGTATTTGGCATTCCCTCTGCCTGGAATGCTTTCTCTCCAGATATAGACATGTCTTAAGCTCTTGCTTCAATCTGATCTGGCCTCTAACATCAGTTCCTCAGAGAGTCCTGTCCTGATCATTCTATCTGAAACAGACCTGTCCACCTCATTGCTCACCATGAACTGCCTCCTGTCCTGCTTAACTTTCTTATTAGTGCTCATCACTATGTAAGGTTTCATCACATACGTGTCCTCCATCTATCTCTGCCTTTCATCTCTTTGTTCACTGCAGTATCTCCAGATCCTGACTCATTGATGATGCTCATCAATGCTGTTCAGTGCATGAACTCTACAAATGTTCACTGAGTCCCTCAGTTCAGTTCAGTTCAGTTGCTCAGTCGTGTCCAACTTTTACAACCCCATGGACTGCAGCACGCCAGGCTTCCCTATCCATCACCAACTCCCGGAGCTTGCTCAAACTCATGTCCATCGAGTTGGTGATGCCATCCAACCATTTCATCCTCTGTTGTCCCCTTCTCCTCCTGCCTTCAATCTTTCCCAGCATCAGGGTCTTTTCCAATGAGTCAGCTCTTTGCATCAGGTGGCCAAAGTGTTGGAGTTTCAGCTACAGCATCAGTCCTTCCATGAATATTCAGGAACTGATTTCCTTTAGGATTGACTGGTTTGATCTTGCAGTCCAAGGGACTCTCAAGAGTCCCCACTGTATGCCAGACTGTGTGGGACTCAATGAGTCCCTACTGTGTGTCAAATACTGGATTTGATTTTGGTGTCTACAGGGAAGTTATTTTTTAATACAAGGATGATTTTATGAATACTATTTAGTGACATAAGGGTTGAGATGGAGAGAATGGGGGACAGTTAGGTTAAAACTTGGGAGTAGCAGGTTGAGGTAGAGAAAGGCAGTTGTAGTCCTAGGAAGGAATTCAAGGTTTCAGAGAGACTGGCAGGAAAGCATAATAGAACATACAGAATTCTATCCCGGGACTCAGTACCAGTCCATCCAATCTGGCATTCCATCTCTGATGGTGAAAAAGGGGGAAGAATAGCTGTGGCAGTCCATAATATTAACAGTAAGTTCCAGAGCCTTAAATGATATGGCTTCAGGTGCTTTGAATATGTGTCTGCTTCCAGAACCACAGGCTTCTCCAGTTCCCTGTTGGAAGTTCCCTTAGAGGGAAGCTGCTCTCTTGGCCACTAGTTATTGTTCAGCTGTTAAGTTGTGTCCAGCTCTTTGCGATCCCACGGACTGCAGTACACCAAGCTCCTCTGTTCTCCACTATCTCCCAGAGCTTGCTCAGATTCATGTCCACGGATTCAGTGATGCTCTCTAACCATCTCATTCTCTGCCACCCCTTCTCCTTTTGCCTTTCGTCTTTCCCAGCATCGGGGTCTTTTCCAGTGAGTTGTCTCTTCACATCAGGTGGCCAAAGTATTAGGGCTTCAGCTTCAGCATCAGTCCTTCCAATGAATATTCAGGGTTGAGTTCCTTTAGGATTAACTGGTTGGATCTCCTTGCAGTCCAAGGGACTCTCAAGAGTCTTCTCCAGCACCGCAGTGTGAAAGCATCAGTTCTTTGGCGCTCAGCCTTCTTTACGGTTCAACTCTCACATCCGTACGTGACCACTGGAAAAACCATGCTTGTGCTAAGTCGCTTCAGTCGTGTCCAGCTGTTTGTGACCCCGTGGACTGTAACCCGCCAGGCTCCCCTGTCCATGGGATTCTCCAGGCAAGATACTGGAGTGGGTTCCCATGCCCTCCTCCAGGGGATCTTCCTGACCCAGATATCGAACCTGCATCTCTTGCATTCCAGGCAGCTTCTTTACCACTCAGTCACCAGTGAAGCCTACTGGAAAAACTGTAGCCTTGACTATATTAGACCTTCATCAGCAAAATGATGTTTCTGCTTTTGATAAGATGTCTAGGTTTGTCATGGATAGAAGCTAAAAAGGCAAGCACTCCTGTGAGGAGGCCCCTCCACTTCAAGTCTGTCCTCAGAGTTGGGTAGAAGACTTACACTGAAACCTTCCAGAAGCCAGGTTTTGGAATCAGGTCTGGGGCAAAGAGCAAGAGGGAGCGTGAAGACTAATATATACAGAATATTCCTCATTTCTCAGTTTAAAGTCACTGTCTACAAATTTCTTAAAGAAATTTACTCTAGTGCTCGACAAATATAATCTACTCTTATATTTGTCTAGCACTTCATAGTTTATAAAATACTGCATTGAAAAGTCAGGTGCTCCTAAATTTGAATTCTGTCTACCTGTGAGATCTTTGGAGAATTTAGGTAACTTCTACAAATGTTCTAATATGTAAACTGCAGGTAATAATAACATGGTTAAATGAAGCAAGGTATGTAAGGTACTTATCCCACTGCAGCGTATACACATTAAACGTTAGTTTCTGTCTCTATTTTTTTAAACCTTTATCTCATTTGAGCTTTACATCATCTCTGAGAGGTAAGTTTGCCAGAAATTGTTATCCCACTTCACAAATGGAAAACTGAGACAGGCAGGTGTATTCCGACTTCCCTAAAGCCACAGAGCTTTCAGGTAAGAGAGCTAGGATTTGAATTCGGGTCTTTGGTCCCCGTAACTGTCTCCACACATCATGTACCAGTAGCTCCTTTCTGATCCTGGGGTATTGATGTTGTCACACGGTGCTGACACTAGGGAAAACAGGGTCTAAACAGTTCCCGCATGCTCTGTTCCATAAGCCAGGAGGACACCACCGCTTTCCTTTTGTTATAATATACCCTTGGACACATATAGAAGCAGAATGTCTGAAAGCTAGAATAGACTTAAATGTTATCAAAGATATTCTGATCAAACTATATCATCCCTAATTTCATCTTGTTTTTTAGATGTAATCTTTGCTGCTCTGTTTTAAGTCCTTCAGAATGCCTTTCATTTAAATTTTTCCCTTCATGATTGAACACAGACTTGGGTGGCCAGTCAAGGCTAATGATTCACCTTTTCTCTATTGCCCTAAGTTCATGAGAATTTTACCTTCTTACTAGTATCTGCTCTTTCTTCAAATCCTTTCCCAGTTATTAAAAAAAATATAACATCAAGTTCAAGACGTTGTTTAGATAGTTTCCAGCTAAACCGGACCGTACAAAGGGTGGTGATCTTGCTGACCCTAATTGTGGAAGAGGCAGCAACCTTATGCTGCGGTTCAACAGAGGCTGCTAATTTCCAAAGCCTCGAAGGGGCCGTGGATGACCATCATATAAGGCCCTGAAGACTGTGTTAATGTCCTTCAGGAGGTGTGACTTCCTTGTCAACTACCAGTATTGGTCCTAAACTTGTGTCTGGCCAGGAGGTGGCGCCCTTTCTCTGCCCAGTTGGTATTAGTTGGTCCTTACTGTGGGGAGGGAAAAAGAAGAGCTTTGCTGTCGTTTCAGAGGCGCTGAGACGCAGTGGCCCTTGTTTCCCTCCTCTGAACAGACAACGGTTCCCTGGATGTGGGATTCTGGTTGGGGCTTCTTTTCTGCAGGGTCAGAGCCACTTCTCTGTCCAGGGTATGGCCTGCAGCTCTTTCCCTTTAGAGGTGCCACTAGTACCTTTTTTCTTCGGGGTTCTCTCCCCTTAGAATGAGCAGTCGGTTCTGAGAGAATGATCAGAATAGAGGACTGTGTTGAGGGTAGAACAGAAATGGAAAAGAGGGCAGGGTGGTGAGGGGCTGCTTTTTGCAGTGGTTTCTTCTCTCTCTCTCTGTGTTACAAGCAGCCCTCTGCTCTTATTCCAGGAGTAGCAAACTTGTCCTGCATTTCTGCACGCAGTTAGGCTTGTCCCTTGGGCTGCTGTTTGTCCCAAGTCCTTTCTTTTGTTTTAGATGGAGTGTGGAGAAACTAAGATCTGAACTGGGAAGGAAGAAGAAAGGGATTGGAAAAATGAAAATCAGAGGGGAAAAAAGGGAAAAGAGACAGTCAAACGGACATCAGAGAGAAAAGACAAAGATAAAGACAATGAGGGATAGTGACATATACACATAGGCAGGGCCATTGATTTGCAGGCAAAAGAATGGATTTGTATCCGAGCTTTGGGCTTCCCTGGTGGCTCAGATGGTAAAATTATCCACTTGCAATGCAGGAGACCCAGGTTCGTTCCCTGGGTCAGGAAGATCCCCTGGAGAAGGGAATGGCTACCCGCTCCAGTATTCTTGTCTGGAGAATTCCATGAACAGAAGAGCCTGGTAGGCTACAGTCCATAGGGTTGCAAAGAGTCAGACACCTAACATTTTTACTTTCACTTATCTATTTCAAGCTCTTTGAAGCTGGGAAAGTCACTTGACTGCTCCGAACCTCAGTTTTCACATCTGAAAATGGGAATAATTGCACTTTATCTACACTCCTGGGATGAGGACCATCTGGAATGGATGGAGGAAGTCCATTTGTAAGTGATAAAACTTTATTTTGGGGGTGGCTCCTAAATCACTGCAGATGGTGACTGCAGTGATGAAATTAAAATGCTTGCTCCTTGGAAGAAAAACTATGACTTTGCCAACAAAGGTCTGTCTAGTCTAAGCTATGGTTTTTCCAATAGTCATGTATGGATGTGAGAGTTGGACCAGAAAGAAAGCTGAGTGCTGAAGAATTGATGCTTTTGAACTGTGGTATTGGAGAAGACTCTTGAGAATCCCTTGGACTGCAAGGAGATCAAACCAGTCCATCCTAAATGAAATCAGTCCTGAATATTCATTGGAAGGACCCATGCTGAAGCTGAGCTCCAATACTTTGGCCACCTGATGTGAAGAACTGACTCATTTGAAAAGACCCTGATGCTGGGAAAGATTGAAGGTGGGAGAAGGGGACCACAGAGGAGGGGATGGTTGGATGGCAGCACTGACTCGATGGATATGAGTTTGAGTAAGTTCTGGTGGTTGGTGATGGACAGGGAAGCCTGGTGTGCTGCAGTTCATGGGGTCCCAAAGAGTTGGACATGACTGAGCAACTGACCTGAACTGAAAGTTCTAGTTAAAATGGATGATACCTGATGTCAACCAGACCTTAAGAGAGAGGATGCAGTCCTGACTCATACTGAACCAGATAGGGGGCATAGGTGGTCTCAGATGCTCAGGGAGGAAACCCTAGCTCCCTGCACCTGAATTTTATTTTCTCAGAGGACTTCTTAAGAGGGGAAGTTTGCTTGCTTCCAGCTCCTGGGCAGAGATGCCTCCTTGCCCTGGATGGCATTGGTCTGTGTGTGTGTATGTGTGTGTGTGTAAAAACACTTTAAGATTACTCTTGCCCAGACTTACTTGTTGTTCAGTTGCTCAGTCATGTCCAACTCTGCAATCCCACGGACTGCAGCACGTCAGGCTTCCCTGTCCTTCACCATCTCCCATAGTTTGCTCAAACTCATGTCCATTGAGCCAGTGATGCCATCCAACCATCTTGTCTTCTCTCTTCCCTTCTCCTACCTTCAATCTCGCCCAGCCTCAGGGCAATGAGTCGGCTATTAGCATCAGGTGGCCAAAGTATCGGCGCTGCTGCTGCTGCTAAGTTGCTTCGGTCGTGTCCGACTCTGTGCGACCCCATAGATGGCAGCCCAGCAGGCTCCCCTGTCCCTGGGATTCTCCAGGCAAGAACACTGGAGTGGGTTGCCATTTCCTTCTCCAGTGCATGAAAGTGAAAAGTGAAAGTGAAGTTGCTCAGTCGTGTCCAACTCTTCGAGACCCCATGGACTGTAGCCTACCAGGCTCCTCTGCCCATGGGATTTTCCAGGCAAGAGTACTGGAGTGGGGTGCCATTGCCTTCTCCGAAAGTATTGGAGCTACTCATAGCTAATCCTGAGCTTACAATATGCTGGGTGCTTTTCTAAGTATACTCCATGGATTAACATTTAATCCTCATAACTGCTTTATAAAATAGGGACTATAGTAAGTCTCATTTTACAGATGGAGAAACTGAGGCACAGATGAAATTGCCGGAAGTTATTCGGGAAGTTGCAGAGGGGATTAGAATCCAGGCCCTCTGGTGCCAAGTCTTCACCCTGACCACCCTGCTACACTGCCATTGCAGGTCCCCGTCCTCAACTCTCTCATCTGGCGGGGAGCAGGAGATTGCCTCAGAGGAGATCTGAGCTGCCACTTGCGTGCTGTGTTGTCCTAGGAGCACACTCTGGGGGCCTGTCCCCACACTCAGGGTACTGAGGGGTGTCTTAGCTTGCAGTGCCTGTCTTTTGGGCCAGACGTGCTGTAATTCTTTTTTATCTTGCAGTGAGGTGGCAATTTTAGCTCTTTAAGAGACAGATGGAGAAAAGAACTTCACATGCCCTTTGTTCTGATCAAATGCAGCACCCAGACAGTGTCTAGACACTGCCAGCCACCCTGCTTCCAGCCTTGTTTCTAGAGCTGACTGAAAGGTCCTGGACTCCAGAGCTGGGCTTGGTCACGCAGTGGCTGGGAGCAGACAGCAGGGTTTGCAGTGAAGCTGTCCCCACCAAAAGAAGGGTCATCCACGATTTTAGTCACTTTCTTTAGGGCAGAAATTGTGGGCCCGGAATGAAACCCAGCGACAACTTCATTTTGCCTTGTTTTGTGTTGGAAAGTGATATGATAGTGACCAGATGAGCCAGATTCCAAACAAAGAGACCTCAATTACAGGCTTTGCAGATACTCTCACTTTGCTGCCATGCAGATACCCCTGAAACCCAGGGCCTGCAAACAAGGCTCAGGTTTATCAGTCTCATTTTTCCTCCAGGGAAGGGAAAACCTACACATGGGCCCCTGGGCCAGAGATCGAAGGCTCCTTTTAGGGTATTTTCCTGAGGGTTTCTTCTGACACACTCACTGCCCTGGCTTTCTTACTTCATTGAGCAGTTTTTAAAAGAAGGTGTTGGAATGCTTGACTCTTTGTTTTATCATGCTTGGGAACAGCTGACTACACAACAAGGTTTGTACAACAATCTGTGTAATTTGTAGTTACGTCAAGTTTGCTTTCCTTTAGAATTCTGTGGGCTTCCCAGGGCCCAGCGGTAAAGAATCTGCCTAACAATGCAGGAGGTGGTGAAACGCGGATGTGATCCCTGGGCCGAGAAAGTCCCCTGGAGGAAGAAACGGCAACCCACTCGAGTATTCTTGCCTAGAAAATTCCATGGACAGAGGAGTCTGATGGGCTACAGTCTATGCAGTCCAAAGAGTCAGACATGACTGAGCTCGCATGCATGAATAGACATTTGTGGACATCTTACTGTCTTCTGGCTTTGAGTGTGGCTGTGAGAAGTCTGAAACCAGTCTGATGTTTTCCCCTCTTTTTTTAAATTGAAAATAGAGAGATTAAAAAAATTTTTTAATGCCATATCAAGTTTATTTGAATAATAATTGTATGCATATGATGTTTTCCTTCTTGCTTATTCTGTTTATTTTTATCTCTGAGGTTCAATAATTCAATTTGGATGTGTCTTCTTGATGCCTATTGTGATTTATTTATTTTGATTATTATTTTCTTGGATGTTAAATAGTATAAATAGGATACATCTTGATATCTATTACTCTGAAATAATTATTCTTGATATTTTATGATATATGTATCATTTTGAATGGCTGATTCTTCCTTCATTTCAATGAAATTTTACTGTATTATATTTCAGGATATTTCTTGATTCCTATTTTTTAAAACTTAGGGGCGCCAATTATTCTTACACTTGTCAATCTTTGTCCTCTACACCTGTAATTCTCTAATTTCTTTTAATCTCTGTTTTGTTTTCTCCTCATTATGACCAACCTAGATAGCATATTGAAAAGCAGAGACATTACTTTGCCAGCAAAGGTCCATCTAGTCAAGGCGGTGGTTTTTCCAATAGTTATGTTTGGATGTGAGAGTTGGACTGTGAAGAAAGCTGAGCGCCGAAGAATTGATGCTTTTGAACTGTGGTGTTGGAGAAGACTCTTGAGAGTCCCTTGGACTGCAAGGAGATCCAACCAGTCCATTCTAAAGGAGATCAGTTCTGGGTGTTCTTTGGAAGGAATGATGCTAAAGCTGAAGCTCCAGTACTTTGGCCACCTCATGCGAAGAGTTGACTCATTGGAAAAGACTCTGATGCTGAGAGGGATTGGGGGCAGCAGGAGAAGGGGACGACAGAGGATGAGATGGCTGGATGGCATCACTGACTCGATGGATGTGAGTCTGAGTGAACTCCGGGAGATGGTGATGGACAGGGAGGCCTGGCGTGCTGCGATTCATGGGGTCGCAGAGTCGGACATGACTGAGCGACTGAACTGAACTGAGCATTCACTGTGATTACATCAGGTCCTCCCCCAAACATATAGTCCTGTTTGTCAGCTGAGTCTGTTTCATTTCATGCAGCTCTTTCTAATTTATCTATTAGATTTGTAGAAAGTTTGTTTTGGTTCACAGTTTGTCTCCTCAGCTTTGTGAAATTCCTTGTAATTTCATTTTATTATTCTATCATGCACTTATTTGTTGATTTTATATTTTTATTGAGTTTTATAGACTAAAACTCTCATGGGGAACTCAGTTCTATTCCTTAGGTTACTTTTTTCCCTTGACTGTTAGATTGGGTTTATAATCTTTCTTTTTCCTGTTGTCTCTGTCCCAGTGGCCATTCCTGCCTCTGCAGAGGCCTCATGGATGGAAGGGCTTCTGTTCACTGGAATTATCCCACAGCTCTTCCTAGATCTGTCTACTTACTCTCTCAGGTCACATCTCCTCAAATTATAGAGTATATGTGAGAATTCTCAGGAATCTTTGGACTCAATACGTTCCTACATTCTACTCTTGTAGAAAGTGATGTAAGCAGTCATTCTGATCACACCAGAATACCGTGTTTCTTTTCTTGGCTATCATTTTGGAATTCTATGGTATAAGTTTCGACTCCTCTTCAGTGGTTGCTGCTCCTGACTTTTTGCTGGCTTGTTTCACTTTTTTGCTTTATTTCATTGAGTATTTGAAGAAGGAGATTCTGTGTTCTTGCACAGGTGATTCCACCCAGAAGTCTGGACTGTTTTTACAATCAGAAAAAATACTTTGACTTCTAAGGCAAAGAGATCTCAGTTATTTCCTCTGTCTTGACCAACAGCTCATGTATGCTTTTGAGTTTATTAATATCTGCCTGTATGAATAAGTTTAATAAGAGCACCTCTTTTAGCTTGACTGCTTATTTGTACACAGCTTCGGACAAAAATACAGACAGCAAGTTTGTACCACACTTTCTGTCATTACACGAGCTTTCCTTTCACAGACAATTCTGAACGTGACCTCAGAGAAGACTTCAATGCTTAGATTTGTTAATTTGCTTTTGCTTTTCATTATATTGATCCTAGTTAGCATTCCTCTTCTTTTGGTGTAGAAACTTAGATTTTCTTTCAGAGCTTGCTTCTTGTTTTTGAATGTTGCCACAAGAGAGAAGGTTACGTGCAATCATTGCACAGGGGTTTCTCACACAAGGAACATCGAAGTTTAGATTTATTTATGTCATAATTGTGTTTTGACAACAACAAAAAAACCATACAATGAGCCTATATACAGAATCCATATAATGAACCTAAGTAAATTTTACACTCTTAAGACTGATTGTTGGTTATGACTCACTGTCACTGTAAAGGTCATCAGTGGCAGGCTAAAGGACAATACCAAGTCAGTTACCACCTTGGATGATTTTTGGAATGTTCTGCATATCTGATTATCAAGTTAATGTTTCAAACTTTTGTTTTTCTTCTATCTATCTCAGTTCCAATTTTCAACTCAAATTTCATAATATTACGCTTGGAACAGATACATGCAAAATTCCAGAATTTTTGGAACTTTGTGTTATTGAGGAATTTACTCCAACAGTATGTGGGGGTTAGCTTTGGCTTGCTCTGGCAAATGAAAATAGTTGGCATGGCTCAACTGGCTTATTTGATGGTAGGCAAGTCCAAAATTTACAAACTAATACTGAGCAGGCTGGGAGTCTGGAAAACTCTTTGACAGGAGTCGCTGCTGCAGTCTACAGGCTGAGTTTCTTTTTCCTCCAGAAAACTTCAGGTTTGCTCTCAAGGCCTCTCAACTGGTTGGATGAGGTCCGGGTAATATTATAAAGGATGATCTTTCCTTAAAGTCATCTGACTGTAGATATTAACTAGATGCACATCTCGGACATCACACCTAGACTGGGGTTTGATTGGATAACTGGGTGCTATGACCAAGCCGTGCTGACATCCAAAACTACCATCACAAATAGGAAGTGGGGGTGGAAAGGGAAATGACAAAATAGCAGAGGGGTTGGTTTGGCACATTACTTTCTCCAGAATTTAATAGGCTAAAATCGCCTTCCCACTCCTTGGCTTTGGCAGACATAACCAACAATGAGAGTCTCATCACATAACTCAGCAAGTGAGTTCTTGGAGACATGCCCCGCAATGAACTGACCATGCAAAGGTGCACTGTGTGTGCCTCTGCGTGCTATATCCCACAGTTGGGATTCATTATGTGAGTCACCAGGTTGAAAACCATGAGAAATCCCATAGCAATCATCTTTTTGTTTTAATCTGGCTTTTCCCAAACTCATTTGACCATGAAACCTTTTCTTTCTTTTCCCCATATAATATCCAGCAATGTGCTTAGGGAAAGGCTGGCTTAAGCTTCCCTCCCTAAAGTGATACCCCATTCTACTTGGATACCACTGAGGTTTCCTTGATGATGCAAAGAACAGCTTTTTCAGTCACTCGCTGCATGCAGACATTACCTGCTTTCCTAGTATTTGTGAAAAGTACAAGATTGGCTGACACAGGAAAGTGGAGTTTTGCTGCTTCTGTCTTGCACACGACAAAACCTTTTAAGTGATCATTCAAAAGCCCTTTCAGCAAATCTTTGAGCAAAATGGTCTCTAGGAAAGTGCTGCTTGTATATCACTCAGCAGACCGCAAGGTACCCTCAGGGGCATCAGAGCCCAGGGGAAAGCGTGCTTTTGCACTCTTTTGAGATAGTACCCCCTCGCAGCAGGGGGCCAGTAATGAACAGTTGTTGTTCACTGGCTAAGTCATGTCTGACTCTTTGTCACCCCGTGGCCTGTAGCCCGCCAGGCTCCTCTGTCCAGGGGATTTTCCAGGCAAGAGTACTGGAGTGGGGTGCCATTTCCTTCTCCAGGGAATCTTCCCCATCAGGGATCAAATCCATGTTTCCTGCATTGGGAGGCAGATTCTTTACCACCAAGCTACCAGGGAAGCCCACAGTTGATCTTATCGAACAAATTCCTCAACTAATTCTTCAGTATCTACTGGGGGTTGGACCACAGTGTGTGTGTGTGTGTGTGTGTGTGTGTGTGCACAGAAGTCAACAACTAATAGTTTAAGTTAATGGACTTTTGGGTAGGGTTTGATTTACTAACAGTTCAGTTCAGTCACTCAGTCGTGTCCGACTCTTTGCGACCCCATGAATCTCAGCACGCCAGACCTCCCTGTCCATCACCAACTCCCGGAGTTCATTCAGATTCCCGTCCATTGAGTCGGTGATGCCATCCAGCTATCTCATCCTCTGTCGTCCCCTTCTCCTCCTGCCCCCAATCCCTCCCAGCATCAGAGTCTTTTCCAATGAGTCAACTCTTCGCATGAGGTGGCCAAAGTACTGGAGTTTCAGCTTTAGCATCATTTCTTCTGAAGAAATCCCAGGGTTGATCTCCTTCAGAATGGACTGGTTGGATCTCCTTGCAGTCCAAGGGATTCTCAAGAGTCTTCTCCAACACCACAGTTCAAAAGCATCAATTCTTTGGCGCTCAGCCTTCTTCACAGTCCAACTCTCACATCCATACATGACTACTGGAAAAACCATAGCCTTGACTAGACGGACCTTTGTTGGCAAAGTAATGTCTCTGCTTTTGAATATGCTGTCTAGGTTGGTCATAACTTTTCTTCCAAGGAGCAAGCGTCTTTTAATTTCATGGCTGCAGTCACCATCTGCAGTGATTTTGGAGCCCCCGAAAATAAAGTCTGACAGTTTCCACTGTTTCCCCATCTATTTCCCATGAAGTGATGGGACCGGATGCCATGATCTTCGTTTTCTGAATGTTGAGCTTTAAGCCAACTTTTTCACTCTCCTCTTTCACTTTCATCAAGAGGCTTTTTAGTTCCTCTTCACTTTCTGCCATAAGGGTGGTGTCATCTGCATATCTGAGGTGATTGATATTTCTCTCAGCAATCTTGATTCCAGCTTGTGTTTCTTCCAGTCCAGCATTTCTCATGATGTAGTCTGCAAAGAAGTGAAATAAGCAGGGTGACAATATACAGCCTTGACATACACCTTTTCCTATTGGGAACCAGTCTGTTGTTCCATGTCCAGTTCTAACTATTGCTTCCTGACCTGCATACAGATTTCTCAAGAGGCAGGTCAGGTGGTCTGGTATTCCCATTTCTCTCAGAATTTTCCACAGTTTATTGTGATCCACACAGTCAAAGGCTTTGGCATCATCAATAAAGCAGAAATAGATGTTTTTCTGGAACTCTCTTGCTTTTTCCATGATCCAGCGGATGTTGGCAATTTGATCTCTGGTTCCTCTGCCTTTTCTAAAACCAGCTTGAACATCAGGAAGTTCACGGTTCACGTATTGCTGAAGCCTGGCTTGGAGAATTTTGAGCATTCCTTTACTAGCATGTGAGATGAGTGCAATTGTGCAGTAGTTTGAGCATTCTTTGGCATTGCCTTTCTTTGGGATTGGAACGAAAACTGACCTTTTCCAGTCCTGTGGCCACTGCTGAGTTTTCCAAACTTGCTGGCATATTGAGTGCAGCACTTTCACAGCATCATCTTTCAGGATTTGAAATAGCTCAACTGGAATTGCCGGGAGCCAGCTTGAGGAACTCTGCCCATGGCAAAGGTCATGAGGAAGGAGGCTTGGCATATGCAAAGACATGATCAAGCCTCAGGAAAACCCCTGTTCCCGAGCATCTACCCCCAAAACTAGGGTCTGCCTACTTTACTGTTTTATGCTCTCACCTATACCTCTGACTTTACAGGGGTCTCTCCCCCATCATCGGTTCTCTCAGAGAAGGAGTAAACGTGCAGCTCCAAGTCAATAAAAACTCCTGGGCATGACAAGAGTGTTTCAACTTACAAACTCCTCTGAAGGTTATCTAGCTGCCTGTATAGGTTCGTCCGGCCACATGTGATTGTTTACAGCCTCCCGACCATGAGAGGCACGAGATGTTTTAGACTTACTAAAGGCAAATTCTTTTGGGGAGTTAGAAATTATTAGTATAGTGGCTTGGTTAGGAATTATATTGGTGAAGGGTTTTTCATTTGTTGTGCCAATAATTGCTGCTAATTCCCTGCCCTGGGTGTGACAAGGGTGTCTCAGGTCAAACCTCTCTGCTGGCAAACTAGCTTGTATGACAGGATTATCCATGCTCTTGCCACTATGCACATGATTGTTTACTACCTGTCAACCATAAACAGCACAGAGAGTTTGGAGTATTTTGAGAGTCTTAATTAGCATAGGGCTTTTCTTATTGTTGAGTCAATGATTGCTGCCAGGCCTCCATATCCTTAGGCACCTGGGCATATATTAATCAATGTATTTGGAATATAGAAAAGGAAATATAGTAGTTTTTAAGGTTAGCAATACTAGACTTTTTGAGTTAATGAATTTTCTCTTTTGTAATAGATCACTGTACTTTGTTATTAATCACTGTGTCTTTGCTATGCAAAAATGTAACTTTATCACTATCTTTAAGACTAAATAGATTTTAAGGGGAACATTGGTGAAGGGTTTTCATTTGTTGGGCTGATGTTTGCTGCTAAATCTCCATGTTCCCTCCCCTTATAATGAATATAACTAGCATATAGGAGAAATAAGTATTAACCTTTAAGATGAATCATGTTAACCTCAGGTTAAATAAATTCCTTTCTTGATTGTAACTCACTACACCCTCACCCTATAGGAATGCAACTTTGTTTGGAGGGTGGTGCCTGGTTTAAGAAAAAACACCCTTGGAAAAAATAAGTTTTTTGGTTATCAGAAAGGGTTGTAAAATGTCAGCAGGCCTCATGGCCAGAAGATGATGTAAAACCCCTAAGATCTTTTTTTATGTAAAGCACCTGATTTTGATAAAGGTCAGGACTGCTGACCCCTGCGTGACGCTGTACTCATCCCTATGTGTAACAAAAGATATATAAGCAAACCCCAAAATAAAGAAATCGGATCAGTTTCCGGAAAGACTGATTCCCCCATGTTGTTCTTTCTTGCTCCCCGTTTTTCTGGCTGAATTCCCATCTGGAGCGTGGGTGCTTGCCACGTCTACTTACTTGTCCCGGCTTTCAAGCCCACACAAGAAGGAGCCCAAGGAGGGGAACCTTCCGATATTCAAGTGGCGCCAGTGGCCCAATGTAGATGGTGCAAATTCCTTGTCTTGGAATTTTACTACCTGTCAACCATAAACAGCACAGAGAGTTTGGAGTATTTTGAGAGTCTTAATTAGCATAGGGCTTTTCTCATTGTTGAGTCAATGATTGCCGCCAGGCCTCCATATCCTTAGGCACCTGGGAATATATTAATCAATGTATTTGGAATATAGAAAAGGAAATATAGTAGTTTTTAAGGTTAGCAATACTAGACTTTTTGAGTTAATGAATTTTCTCTTTTGTAATAGATCACTGTAAACCAAGTGTATCCACTGTATCCCACGTAAACCAAGTTATTCAGCCTCTTTTTCTCTCCTACTATTTTCTGGCTGAATTCCCATCTGGTGCATGGGTACCCACCAAGCCTACTAATTTTGCCTGGGCTTCTAAGATCAGACCGGGCGGGCCTCAGTGCCTCCTTTTCTTTGGGAGAACGGGAAGACACCTGCAGCCTACGTAGGTGGTGATTGGTATTCCATGTAAACCAAGTTATTCAGCCCGTTTTTCTCTGCTAATTTTCTAATCCCTCTCTATCTGTAATTAAATAAGTTATTTCCAAGGACGCTGACTCCGTCCCCACCTTCGAATCACCCTGGATCCACCGGGGCTGGACCCTGGCAGGAATGCCATCACCTCCACTAGCTTTGTTCATAGTGATGCTTTCTAAGGCCCACTTGACTTCGCATTCCAGGATGTCTGGCTGTAGATGAGTGATCACACCATCATGATTATCCAGGTCATGAAGATCTTTTTTGTACAGTTCTGTGTATTCTTGCCACCTCTTCTTAATATCTTTTTCTTCTGTTAGGTCCAGACCATTTCTGTCCTTTATCGAGCCCATCTTTGCATGAAATGTTCCCTTGGCATCTCTCATTTTCTTGAAGAGATCTCTAGTCTTTCCCATTCTGTTGTTTTCCTCTATTTCTTTGCATTGATCGCTGAAGAAGACTTTCTTATCTCTTCTGGCTAGTCTTTGGAATTCTGCATTCAGATGCTTATATCTTTCCTTTTCTCCTTTGCTTTTCACTTCTCTTCTTTTCACAGCTATTTGTAAGGCTTCCCCAGTCAGCCATTTTGCTTTTTGGCATTTCTTTTCCATGGGGATGGTCTTGATCCCTGTCTCCTCATTCCATAGTTCATCAGGCACTCTATCTATCAGATCTAGGCCCTTAAATCTATTTCTCACTTCCACTGTATAATCATAAGGGATTTGATTTAGGTCATACCTGTATGGTCTAGTGGTCAAACAGTACTTCCTTAAACAAGGCTGATGTTTATTTGCCAGGGTCTACTAGGCAGACCACAGCTAAAACAGGGTACCAAGGTACAAGGGACCTGGGTTCTGGCATTTCTAAGGCATTTCATTCATCATCTAAAATGGCTCAATGCCACATCTTCATTGCAGCTAAGAAGGAAGCACAAATGGTGCTAAGAAGGGCATGTCTTCTCCTTTTAAGGATATAACTCAGAAGTTTCATACACCACCTACTGTACATCCCATTGTCACTTAGCCACATATAGCTTCAAGGATGGGGAGGCATAGAAACATAATCCTCATTCCAAGTGACTATTAAACAGGAGAGTGGATTCTGGGGAACAAATAACACCTACTTCCACAGGCTTATATAAAATATGAAAAGGCATTTATGAAGCCCTTGACTTTTCTAAGCAAGGGTGTACAATAGGCCTTCAATTACTTGGACTTGGACTAAGGCTTGGACTAAGAGATTTGGATTCTAAGAGTTGAGAACCAGGAACCATTCTAGAATATGAAACATTTAAGGCTGACATCGCTATTTCCAAAGTCTCCCAGAGTACTTTTATTTTTAATAGCAACTTAACTTTGCATTATAATTACTTCTGAGTGTGGATGTGTCTGTCTCCCCAATTATACTGTGCTCCTATGGAGCGGGGATGCTGTTCCGTGTCTGACTCATGGTAGGTACTTAGTAAACATCGTCTGATCCGCTGTAGGGAGCTGACACACGTTCCCATTCCCGCTTCTGCCTTCTTGCTTACCTGAACTCTGACCTTCTCTTTTGAGAATTCGTTAGCAGTGCTAAGGGTGAATCCAAGTGATAGCTGAGGACCTGGATTCATGGCATCAACTCTATTCTTGGGCTTCCTGATTGCTTCCTTAACTGAAGCTCACTACTTCTGGGGACTATTTGCTCCAGCTTCCAGACACCCTCTGTTCTGACTGTCCATTGACATGCAACAAACTACCAAAAAACTTAGTGGCATAAAATAACGGCTCACACACTGTCAGGAATTTGAACAGGGTACAAGTAGAGAGGGTTTCTTTCTGTTCCACAATGTTGGGGTCTCAACTAGAAGACTCAGAGGTTGGGGGTGACTCAACATCTGGGTTTAGAACTATCTGAAGGATTCCTCACTCTGATATCTGACAGTGGATGCCAGCTGTTTGGCTAATACCTTCGCTGGGACTGTTGCTAGAGCACCCTTTTGCTAGGCCTCCCAGGTGGCTCAATAGTAAAGAATCCTCTTGCCAATGCATGAGGTGATAGGAGATGTGGGTTCCATCCCCGGGTGGGGAAGATCCCCTGGAGAAGGAAATGACAGCCCACTCCAGTATTGTTTTTCTGGGAAATCCCATGGACGGAGGAGCTGGTGGGCTACAGTCCATGGGGTCAGAGTCAGACAGGACTAAGCAAGAATACATGTGTCCTCAGTACCCAACCTTTGCCCACTGCACCCTGAACCTCCTCATCTGAGCGAGGTGCTCTTAATCCTTTCCCTTCTCTGATGCTCCTATCCGCTTTGCCCACCTCTCTCCTTCGCCTTCTCCCTGCCCCCCTTCTCAGTGCACTCCCACCCCCACTTTTTCTCTCCCACCTTCTCTGCACCCTATCTTTGTCTCTTTATCCTGTTCTCTCTTTTAAAAAAAATCAATCTGCAGAGCGATTAGATTTGCAAATGAGCGGGCAGGAAACCGGGGAACAAAGGGAACCAGAGCCGAAGAGAGAGCAGGTATAATTACTGTAATTAACTCAAGCAGCGGGGACACATCCCCTCTCCCCGAAGCGGCTGCTGAGAGGTGCTGCGAGGCACCACAGGGGAGGCCGAGGGGAGCCCCCCCCAATAATGACACTCAGACTGCTCCCCCTCCCCAGGGCCAGAGTGCTTGGAGGGGTCCGGCTGGGAAGCCCCTCCTGGAACAGTGCCTGTGCGAGGATCCACCTCATCTCCTGTCCTGGGCTTAGCCGGAGCAGGGATCAGGGATCTGGGCCCAGACAGAGTGGGGCCAGGGAATGAAATCACCGCTTTCCTCTCTTACCTGGACACCTAGCTCTTTTCCTGCTCTATGACATCTGAGAATCTCTCTGGTTTCCCTGGGGTCCACACATTTCTAGAGACCTTGGAGGAAGAAACTTGTCTCCCATCCCATGAAACTGTCACATCTATGTCCCCAGTTCAGTTCAGTTGCTCAGTTATGTCTGACTCTTTGCAACCCCATGGACTGCAGCACGCTAGGCCTCCCTGTCAATCACCAGCTCCCGAAGTTTACTCAAACCCATGTCCACTGAGTCGGTGATGCCATCCAACCATCTCATCCTGTCGTCCCCTTCTCCTCCTGCCCTCAGTCTTTCCCAGCATCAGGGTCTCTTCAAATGAGTCAGTGTTTCACATTAGATGGCCAAAGTATTGGAGTTTCAGCTTCAGCATCAGTCCTTCCAATGAACACCCGGGACTGATCTCGTTTCTAAAGGACTGGTTGGATCTCCTTGCAGTCCAAGGGACTCTCAAGAGTCTTCTCCCACACCAGAGTTCAAAAGCATCAATTCTTCGGTGCTCAGCTTTCTTTATGGTCCAGCTCTCAATCCATACATGACTACTGGAAAAACCATAGCCTTGACTAGATGGACCTTTTGTTGGCAAAGTAATATCTCTGCTTTTGAATATGCTATGTCCCTAGGCACCCCACAAAACACACCTCTGGGCACTTGGGGTTTTCAGCCGCACCTTTGCAACCTGGCCTCTTGGAGTGCTCCTCATGTCTTCATCCTGTAGCCGGATCTGACCTTTCGATACATCCTAAACACGCGCTGCATTCCTCTCTTTCTCTGCCTTCTCCTGTGAGATCGTCCCTTTCCGCCTGTGCTTCACTCCCCCAAATGCCAGGTGGTGAAACGTTATCCACCTTTTGAGACACATTTGAAACCAAAGCCATTTCTGTGAAGTCTATAGCGATCTCACCCCTCTACTGAGGCCCATGGGCCTTGTCTCTTTTATGGACTTAACTTACTATACTTCCTGTCCAACTCCTGTTCTTCAGAGAAGGTAGACAGACCCCGACTTTGGATTCCTGGAGTTTGTCACCTCTGGAGGTCTGTGTCAATCAGACCTCTTTCACCTTCCAGGGACAGAAACCCCAAGGCAAACTGGCATAAACAACAAAGGGAATTTACTAGTTTGCAGTCAGGCATGGCTGGACCCAGGAGCCCAAATCTTATCGTCAGATCTTTCTCTCTCCTGTCCCCCTTTCTCAGTGTGTGTCTAGGCAGACCTCTATAGAATGTGGCCCCCCCAAGCATCCCCAAGCTAATGTCATTCCTAGAGCCAGCTGTCTTAGGGAGAGAGTTTCTTCCTCCCAAAGTTTCAGCACACACCTGAGATCATCAGGCTGGATGGGGTTCAGACTGCTGAGCTTGGAGAAATGAAGCCCAGTGATTGACCAGATTGGCATCAAACCCTTGCCCCTGGAGTCTGAGGGGGTGGTGTGGTCACACCTATTCAAACCACATGGATAACCCAGAAGGGAGGAAACTTCAAAGGACAATGGAAGAACAAAGCAAGGATGTTGCCCAAGTGGAAACAACAGATGCCTGTCACTCCCTGAGAATGCCCAGGTGAGGGCCCCGTCCCTGGAAATGCCCCATATCTTCCCGATTATACTCAGCCTGTCCTTCAATACTCAACCCATGTCCATCAGCTCTCTGATCCCTCCTCACCTGCTCTAGGTGCCCAGTGAAAGTCTCTCAGTCGTGTCCCACTCTTTGCGATCCCATGGACTATACGGTCAATGGAATTCTCCAGGCCAGGGTACTGGAGTGTGTAGCCTTTCCCTTCTCCAGGGGATCTTCCCAACCCAGGGATCAAACCTAGGTCTCCCGCTTTGCAGGTGGATTCTCTACCAGCTGAGCCACCAGGGAAGCCTTAGCTGCCCAGAGTCTGTCATTTAGCCAGGTACACACCTTTATGCTGCCTTCTCATGATATTTGTTTTCATTTGTTATAACCTCATCTGAGCAACAAGATTACAGACCCACTGGGAGCAAGGATGTGACCATGCTTGTGTGCTCCCGTCCCACCCTGATACAGCCCTGGGCACCTGGACAGCACTCTGATGGACCCAGCCCAGCGTCCAGATGATGGCCAGGTCTGAGAAATGGCTGAGTCCCTTACCAGCTGAGTGACCTTGTGGAGTCCCCCAACTGCTCCAAGCCTCAGTTTCCACACCTAGAAATTGGTGATATGAAAACACCTATTTTACAGAACTGTGAAAATCTCTTCTTGGCTAAGCCCAGACTGTCATCCTCCAATTGCATGATGTGTATTTAATTGCCACGGAAGTAAGAAACAGGCATTCATCTCCTCCTTTCTGTGACAATGAACTCTCCAGGCTTCCCTCTATCTCCCTAGTTATTTTTATTTTCTTGGCCAGCTCCTCTTACTTTTTCCCTAAATAGTAAACAATGTGCGTTTGCATGGTCCATAGCACAGGTGTGGGTCCTACGTTGTCCATATTGGGGTTGCAGTTACACCACTTGCAAGAGTGTAACCTTAGGTGTTATTTTACTTCTCAGGGATCCAGTTCCTTCGTTTAGGGATCACTCCTCACAAAGTCTTTCTGGATATCTAATCCTCCTCCCAGGATCGTCTAGATGCCTCATCTACAGCACCCTGGGAATATCTCTATCCTAGCAATTTGTCCTTTTTCTTGTCTGTCTCCTCCACTAGGCCATAAACATTAAAAGACAAGGTTCTCATGTTCAAATGCCTAAAATGTTCAAATGAGAAATCCCAGTAGTATCGAGTAAGTTAATCTGTGTAAAGCACCTAGAACAGGACTTGGTGGGGAGTGTTATACAATTGTTAACTATTATTTCTATTTTAATGTTCCAAACTGAAATACATTATCCTTCAGCATCAAGTCCAGTCAATTCTTTCTCTGTAAAACTTCTCAAATTCATTCTTTCTCTGCTCTCCATCCCTTCTCCTAATTTCTTTTTTTAATTAATTAATGTTTTAAATTGAAGGATAATAGCTTTACAGAATTTTGTTGTTTTCTTAACTCAGGCCCTCCATGCATATCCAGCATAGATTACTCCCTCATTCTTTTAATTGATTTTCCTTATCTGTCTTGCCTTCTAATCTATTTTCCACACAAAAATCTGATCATATATCTCCCCTGTATTAAGATTTCGAATGGCTTACTACAATGATGAGGATACAAAATCCAAACTCAGAGAGTATGATGTACAATGTGCTTCATGATTTTTTTCTTGCTTATTTCTTTAGTCTCATCTATCTCCGCTGGTCCCTCATGTCTGGACACATCCGCTTTCACTTCCCTCTTGGTCTAGAATGCTCTTACTCTCCTTTTCCTTCTGACCACTCGTTTGGCATCCACTGAGGCTTCATTTAGGGATCACTCCTCACAAAGTCTTTCTGGATGTCTAACCCCTCCTCCCAGGATCGTCTAGATGCCTCATCTACAGCACCCTGGGAATATCTCTATCCTAGCAATTTGTCAATTTACATGTCTATCTCCTCCACTAGACCATAAACTTATTAAAGACAAGGATCTCATGTTCAAATGCCTAGCTCTTGGCACAGTTTCTGGCATTTCATCTGGGCTCAGTGCTTGTTGAATTAATTGAATAATGATCCCTACTGAATTTGTCAGACACCTTCTGATTGCAAGTGACAGAAACTGGCGATAGGCATCACTGGATCCCTGTACTCAAATGACACCACCAGGACAATATTTCTCTCCAGCTCTTGGCTTTGTTTTCTTCTGTCTTGGTTTCATTCTCAAGCTAGTACCCTGAAAATAACCATCAGGAGCTTTGCAACCCTGAGAAATCCTGAAATTAATGGCATGTCTTTCCCAACAGTTTCAGGGAAAGTCTGGACACTACTGTCATTAGACCAATTTGATTTAGTTGCTATCCCATAAAATGTGGTGATTGGTCAGAAATAACAGAAATTTATTTCTTATAGTTCTGGAGGCTGGAAGTTCAAGATCAATCTACTGGTAGATTCTGTATCTATACTTCATAGATGCTTATCTTTTGCTGTAATCGTACATGGCAGAAGGGATGATGGAACTCTCCAGCATCTCTTTTTCTTTTTTAATCATCAGATAATTTGTATTTGGTTTAAGTAAATCCAGTCTTAATAATATATATGACCTGTTGCTTTACAGAAATAAAAAAACTACGATTAGTAATAATTCAGCTAAGTGAAGTGAATTGAAGTTGCTCAGTCATGTCCGACTGTTTGCCACCCCATGGGCTGCAGACTCCCAGGCTCCTCTGTCCATGGGATTTTCCAGGCAAGAGTACTGGAGTGGGTTGCCATTTTCTTCTCCAGGGGATCTTCCCGACTCAGGGATTGAACCTGGGTCTCCCACATTGCAGGCATACGCTTTACACGCTAAGCCACCAGGGAAGCCCTATTCAGCTAAAGGTAGATTTAAACTACATAGATTTCATTACCAAATCAAATTTGTTTAACAAACTAGCTTTACTTTTTTAACTTCTCATTTTATATTGGAACAGTTTATTAACAATGTTGTGTTAGTTTCAGGTGTACAGCAAAGTGATTCGGTTATTCATATACATGTTTCTCTTCTTTTTCAGTTTTTTCTTTTTTTTTCAAATCCAGGGGCTCTTATATGAGGGCACTAACTGCAATCCTGAGGGCTTCACCCTCATGATCTAATCACCCTAGAGGCTCTACCACCTAAGATCATGGTAATATGCCCATCTCTGGAACTGAGGGATGGTCATGTTCACCTGAAACAAAAGGACAAAGTTCAGTTCATCCATGAGAAACCCGAGGCTTGGAATGTTTCAGTGATTTGCCTGAGTTTAACCAGCTTACAAGAGAGGGAGCCTGATTCTCAAACAGTCTGACATTAGAGCCTGCCCTCTTATAAAACAAGCTTTTTAAAAGGAATTTATATACACAGTAAAAATTCCAAACACTGAAAAAAGGTGTGTAGTGAACAGGAAGCTATACTGCAAGCCCTGACCCTGGTCCTCAACTCCCCTTTCTTCCCCACAATTATTCATCCAGGAGGTTTCACCACTTCTATGCTTTATTATGCTGATCCAGAATAGTCTGTCGTCTAGATCTACTATGTCCCCATTTCCAAGGATTTTACTCCATGCCCAGTTTATTATGAGGTCTTTCCATTTGGGCTGGCAGGAACACAAACTATTGCCAGCCGGGTGTGAAGTTGAGAAGCTGTTGGACTTACTGCTTTGCAGTGGTTCTTTGTCAACCTCTAGCAGCTTCTCACACATGTACTGACCAGTTCTCAGGCAGCAACTAGAGGGAATCCCTCTGCAAGTTGCAGGAGCTCTCTCTTCTCTGATACCCCACCTTGTCAGTCTAGCTGATGTGGACACCCTGATACAATCTCTGCCTCCTTAGCTCAGGGAGGCCACCAGACTGCACCTGGAAGGCCCGCCTAACAGTAAGCTGCGGCAATTGTATGGCCCTTTCCTTCCTCTCCCCTCTGTCGTTGTTGTTCAGTCGCTCAGTCGTGTCCGACTCTTTGCAACCCCATGGACTGCAGCACGCCAGGCTTCCCTTCTCTTAGCCATCAGCAACTCTTCCAGCACTGTCTGCTGCACAATATCTTAAACTGTTATTTCCTTTTCTCATTAAAAAAAAAAAAAACTGAATAAGGAAAGAGGGTAAATCTGGTTCCTATTACCTCACCAGGGCCAGAAGGAGTGCTGCTTTCACCAGGATTTATGAATCCTTCCAGAGATATTCAGTGCATAAACAAACATATATACCCTCTCCTCTTTTTGCTGCAGTTTTGCACCTTACTTCAATTTCTTATTATCCTGCAGATTGTTCCCTATAGATTGACCTTAGTCTTTAAAGACAGAGCCTGCACTCCTAACCCTTACTCTATTCTGCTTCAGCGAATGACAGCTGAGTTATAGTTGGCTGTAATTGATGCTTAGTAAATAGTTGACGAGTTGAATAAATTATGTTGAAACTGCATCCAGGTGGCTGGACTCTCATGTGCTGATGACTGGAGGAAACAGGATATACCATATTCAGTTTGGGGTCCTTTGTATTCCAGATTGCTCTGTCCTCTCCTTTTATTTCTCTGAAGTTTCTTCTTGCTTTCTGGCCCATTGAGGCTGAGACGCAGTGATATCTAAACCTCAGCTCTTGCCTTCTATTTGATAGTCTAATTTACAGGACAAAGCCACATCCTCTGTATAAAAAGAGGCACATGTACCCTTTTGGGGCAGCACTGTAAGTGTTGGAAGATATGGAAGTGTGCCTGGACAGTGCTTGGCCTCTAGAAGCTCAGCAAATACTTTTTAGATGAACTTGGGGCTTACTTGTGTCTTGTGCAATTACTCTTTAGGCTTCTGACATCTATTTAGGATCTATTAAGTGAGGCTATCAAAGATGAGTATATAGAGATAATTCATTCTTACAAATAGAAATGGAAAATACCCTAAATAATCATAGCAACAGAATTTAGTTGTTAAATTTGTGAGATAAAGTTATTAAATAATGGTGAAAGATTAGCATATAGCAAGACCTTGATGCTGGGAAAGATTGAAGGCAAGAGGAGAAGGGGACGACAGAGGATTAGATGGTTGGATGGCATTGCTGACTCGATGGACATGAGTTTGAGCAAGCTCTGGGAGTTGGTGATGGACAGGGAAGCCTGGAGTGTTGCAGTCCATGGGGTCACAAAGAGTTGGAAATGACTGAGTGACTGAACTGATTAGTATTATCTTAGTCTGTTTGGACTATGACAAAAATACCACAGACTAGGTGCTTTGTACATAAAAACTTATTTCTCACAGTTCTGGAGGATGGGAAGGCCAAGATCAAGGTTCTGGAAAATTTGGTGTCTGATGAGAACCTGCTTCCTGATTCATAGGTGACCATCTTCCTATTGCATTCTCACATGACAGCTAGGATACAGAGCTCTCTGGAACCTCTTTAATAAGGGCACTAACCCGGTTCATGAGGGCTCCACCTTCATGACCCATCACCTTCTAAAAGCCTTGAACCAGGAGATGGGCCCCAGGCTGAGCAGCTGGGGTTGGTCCCCTGTGCACAGGTACTCCAAGATGAAGATAATAGCAGGAGGGAAGAGGAGTTGAGCACTGCCCAGATGAGAGGTGAATAGACCATGTATTTATCATTCTTGAGATCAAGGAGACCTTCCCAACTTTACAGGCACAGAAAGGCTCCTTGGGGGTCAAAAAGGGAGGGAACGCCACCCTGTAGTAGGTGATGTCTACTACTATAGGCGTCTTCATTAGAATCCTTTTTGGCTAAGAGATGCGTATGCACATAGGGGAGGACCTTGGGATAAATTAAATATGGACTCAGAGCCCACAAAGCAAGATGATTGGCCAGAGGAAGCCCAGAAGAAACACCCCATGGAAGTGATTCAAACCACCATGAGAGCGTGACTCTCTGAGGCCACCCGTGAGAGTCTATTCACACATAAAATTTTCCTCCTAATAAACACTTGATTATTTTCACTACTTTCCATCTCTTTGTGGAAATTCATTTCTGCAAAGTCGATGGGCAAGGCCTTGTCACTGGCTGCTGGCCTAGTGGATAGGACTCAGTGCTCCCCCTGCCATGGCCTGGCTTCAGTCTCTGGCCCAGGACTGAGACCCTGATTCAAGCCACCAGCCCCATCTCTTAAGAGCATCGCACTGGGGCGTAGGATTTAATCGATGAATGGGGAGGGGGACAAGCATTCAGTTTACAGCAAGTATTGACTCAATATATAGCTCTTCAAAATGCGTGTTAGTGTGTGTCTGTGTCTGTGTGTGTGATAAAGGTTAACATGGCCCCCAAATGCAAGTCAGTCACTTTGTCTGGGCTTTAGCTTTTTCTTACCACAAATTTGGAATCTAACACTCAACCTTAGGTACAAGTTTACTATTTAACATCTCTTCTGGTTCTCACAGCACCCCAAAAAAGTGGCATCATTTGCCTCATTCCTACAGAACTAGTCAGGGACACATAGGTAACATATGGAGGAACCAGGATTTGCGTTCAGGTCCTTCTGACCCTAAAGCCTGAGCTCCAGCTGCTCATGGGGGTTAAAACATTGTTCCCAAACTGTGCTCTGCAGAAATCTGCTCCTATGGATGGTTGTAAGCAAAAATGTGCCCTGTTCTTAGGGATATTTGCATTTGTCTTTGAATAATTTGCATTTTGGTTGTGATTTAAAGTGGGAGACAGCTCACACAGTGTAGGCACATGCCATTTTACTGGTATTTATTTGCAGGTAAAGTGTTTTATTTGTTTACAAATTGAAGGCTTATGGCAACCCTGAATCAGGCAAGTCTATTGGTGCCATTTTTTGCTCACTTCCTGACTCTGTGCACATTTTGGCAATTCTCACAATATTTCAAACTTCTTCATTATTGCTGTATTTGTTATTGTGCTCTGTGATCAGTGATCTTTGCTGTTACTATTGCAAAAAAGATTAGAAGTCGCTGAAGGCTCAGATCATGATTAGCATTCTTTAGCAAGACAGTATTTTTTAATTAAGGTATGTACATAGCTTTTTTAGACATAATGCTATTGCACACTTCATAGACTACCGTAGAGTGTAAACATAACTTTCATATGCACTTGGAAATAAAAAAAATTGTGTGACTCGCTTTGTTGTGATATTAGCTATGCTATGGTATTCTGGAGCCTGCACTATCTCCAAGGTGTACCTGTATTTCCCATCTTCTGCCTGTGGTTCAGAGAGTTTTAAACAGATGGTGGCTGGGTTGACACCTTGGTAAATACGGTAGCCATTTCTACTATTCTGATTTCTACAAATAGAAATCAGAATATCAGGATGAGGAAGGCTCCAGAAATAATTATTCAGGCCTACCTCTTCATTTTAAAAATGAGGAAATTGAGGCAAATGGAGACTACCTTATTCAAGGACATCACTTGCTTTGGCTGAAAGTATCTAGAACTCCCTGACTCCTAGCCCAGTGCTCTTTACTCCTGTGAATAAGTGTGTGTGTGTGCTAAGTTGCTTCAGTTGTGTCCGACTCTTTGTGACCCTATGGACTCTAGCCCACCAGGCTCCTCTGTCCATGAGATTCTCCAGGCAAGACTACTGGAGTGGGTTGCCATGCCTTTCTCTAGGGGATTTTCCTGACCCAGGGATCGAACCCACGTCTCCTGTGGCTCCTGCATTGCAGGCAGATTCTTTACTGCTGAGCCACTGGGGAAGCGTGGGAATAAGAGAGTTCTTTCTAAACTTCCTGGCAATCGAGTAGTTTTATGTATATTTTCCCTCTGATTCCATTTCTCTGTGTTTTGGCTAATGTTCTCTCTCTTTCTGTCTCAGGCCGCCTCTTGTTCACAGTGAGAGGACAGGTTGATCTAAGGAAAAGGCGGCTAGAGAGTTGAGTAGAGGGGGCCTTAGGATGTTGGACTACAGTCTTGCATCAACTCTGATAGGGAGAGTTGTGCGTCATCACACTCTGGATTTGTGACTGAAAAGCTATGCGTACAGGTAAGATTTTATAGGTGAATCATATTAGGGACGCTTCCTATATAAGACTACCACTCACCCTTTGCTTTATCTATTCCATCTCTAGAGATTTAACTTACAAAGATACATGAAAAAGGATGTTTTGAAAAACACCGTATATAAGGGCAAGAGACTATAAACCACCTGAGATACCACTGGTGGGGGCATGGTTATAAAAACTGTGGTACCTCCAAAAACAGCAGAGTAGATATGAGATTCATCATGGTAGATCACATGGGCGAATATGGTGCAACCTACAAAACAGATTAAGTTAAAAAAACAAAGTGTATATATGTCTTGGTTTGGGTTTCTTTGAAAGAGAGCCTCAGACAAGGACTTGGGTGCTGAGTCATATACCATTGTGTGTGGGTGTTTATCTTGCACCTTCTTTATCCATTCATCTGTTGATGGACACATAGAACGCTTCCCTATCTTGGCAATCATAAGTAATGCTACTGTGAACATTGAGGGGCGTGTATCTTTCCAAATTACTGGATTTGGGGATGTATTAATATACCCAGGAGTGGGATTGCTGGGTCATATGGTAGTTCTGTTTTTAGTTTTTTAAGAAGCCTCCATATGGTTTTCACCAGTGGCCACACAAACTTACTTCTCCACCAATGGTGTACAAGGATTCCCTTTTCTCCACATTCTCACCAACATTTGTTATTTGTGTTCCTTTTGATGATAACCGTTCTGACAGGTGTGAGGTGATATCTCATTATGGTTTTGATTTGCATTTCCCTGGTGATTAGCGATGTTGAGCATCTTTTCTTGGCTGTCTGTATTTCCTCTTTGGAAAAATGTCTATTCAGTTTTTCTGCCCATTCTTTTTTTTTTTTTTTTTGAGTTGTATGAGTTGTTTGTATACATTGCATATTAATCCCTTGTTGGTCATATCATTTACAAATATTTTCTCCCAGTTAGTAGGTCATCTTTTTGTTTTATCAGTGGTTTTCAACAGCTTTTAAGTTTAGTTAGATCCCATTTGTTTATTTTTGCTTTTGTTTCTTCTTACTTTAGGAGACAGATCCAAGAAATATTCCTGCAATTTATGTCAAAGAGTACTCTGCCTATATTTTCCTCTAGGAATTTTTTATTATGGTACCTGGTCTTACACTTAGGTCTTTAATCCATTTTGAGTTTATTTTTGTATGTGCTGTTAGAGAATGTTGTATTTTAATTCCTCTGCTTCCCTCGTGGCTCAGAGGTTAAAGCGTCTGCCTCCAGTGCGGGAGACCTGGGTTCAATCCCTGGGTCGGGAAGATCCCCTGGAGAAGGAAATGGCAACCCACTCCAGTGTTCTTGGCTGGAAAATCCCATGGAGGGAGGAGCCTGGTAGGCTACAGTCCACAGGGTTGCAAAGAGTCGGACACGACTGAGCGACTTCACCTCACCTCACTTCACCTCATATGTAACTGTCCAGTTTTTCCAGTACCACTTACTGAAGAGACTATCTTTCTTCATAGTATATTCTTTAATCATCAATGAAGTTTTGAT
Organism: Oryx dammah; assembly: GCF_014754425.2. Classification (NCBI taxonomy): domain Eukaryota; kingdom Metazoa; phylum Chordata; class Mammalia; order Artiodactyla; family Bovidae; genus Oryx; species Oryx dammah. The sequence continues at coordinate 13,796,259 of NW_024070210.1, read as the reverse complement.
CAATGATCATTTTAAGTTAATTTCTGTTTATAGTATAAGGCAATGTTCAAAGTTTACTTATTCCTGGGATATTCAATTGTCCTAGCAACAATTGTTTAAAATCCTTTCCCATTGGATTGCTTCGGCAGTTTCGTCAAAAATTAATTGACCATATATGATTTGGTCTATTTCTGGACCTTTTATTCTATTCCACCCATCTATTCGTCGATCCTACGTTAATAGCACACTGTCTTTATTATTGTAGCTTGATGATAAATCCAAAAGCAGCGTAAGAGCCAAGTGTGGTTCTTAACATTGTTTTTGGATGTAGTGTAGGAGGCAGGATAAGTCCTCCAACTTTGTTCTTCTTTTTCAAAGTTGTTTTGGTTATTTTAAATTCTTAACATTTACATACAAATTTTATTATCAGTTCATCAATTTCTATTAAAAAACCCCAAGATTACATTGAATCCCAATACATTGGAAACTATTAAACATCTTAATAATAGTGTATCTGTATCTGACAGTCTGTAAATGTTGCACATACTTCCTTCATTTAGGTCTTAATTTTTTCTGTATTTTGTCATTTTCAGTGTGGAGGTTTAGCATATATTTTGTTAAATGTATCCACAAGTGCTTTATATTTTTTGATGCTGTCACAAGTAGTGTTTGTGGCAGCCAGCCTCCAGGCTGGCCCTCAGTGCCCCTTCTCTGCTGGTATTCATGCCCTTGGGCAGTACCCCCTGTAGCACACATGCAGTGTACCAGGTCTGTGTGACTAACAGGATATGGCAAAATGACGGAACGCCACTTCTGAGAGTAGGCAGTAAAAAGGCAACACGGCTTCTTCCTTGCTCTCTCTTGGATTGCTTGCTCTGGAAAATACGAGAACAGCTCTACTTGATGGTCCAGTGGGGTGAAGGGCAGATCATAAAGAGGAACTGAGGCCTCCACTAACAAGCCATGAATGAATGATTTTGAAGGTGGATCCTCCAGACCCAGTCAAGCCTTCAGATGACCGCAGCAGCCCTGGCCAACATCTCGACTGCAACTTCCTGAGAGATCGTGAGCCAGGCGACCTGTTGAATCTTCTCCCAGGTTCCAGACTTGTAGAAACTGTGAGATAATGGATGTTTGTTGTTTCAAGCTGATAACTTGATAATTCATTATGTAGCAATTGAGAACACTATAGGAGTTTAAAAAAATGGTATCTATTTTATTTTGATTTCTAACACTCTGTTTTTACCATTTAGAAATTCCAATACACACACACACACACACACACACACACACACACATAGACATGTATATATACACATATACACATATGTAAAGAGAGACCTTGTTTTCTGTGTCCTTTCTAAAAATTAGCTTTTTGGCAGATATTTTAGAATTTTCTACATAAGCAATCCTGTCATCTGTGGCAAAGACAGTTTTTCTCCTTTTCAAATCTGGATACTTTTTGTTTATTCTACTACCTTATTGGTAAGACTTCTGGTATAACATTGAATAAAATGGTGAGAACAGATATTCTTACCTTGGAAAGTCATTCAGTCACTCACCATAAGTATAACGTTAGCTGTAGGTTTTTCTGAGATGTCATTTATCAGGCTGAGGAAGTTTTCTTCTGTTCTTAATTTACCAAGAAGTTTAAATTTTTTTCTCTTTTTTTTTTTTGTTATCAATACTAGATTTATAGTTTTATTATGGCAAAAAGTAGTTGTTACAGTGAGACCTGCACACATATACAGGATGACATTTAAATTCATATAGAACAATATTTACATTTTAAGTTATACTTGAAATTAGAAGATAAAGTACAGCTTAAGCTTTACAACAAAGAAAAGAAAAATACATGAAGTAATAAGAGAATTAATAGTAAAAATAAAACCATCACGTGGAAACTTTTGGCCAGAATGCTATAATACATCTTCTTAATCTGATTGTCTAAACTATTAAAATATGGGCAGTTCAGTTTTATTTTGCCAGCAATTTGTTTGATGGGATTATAAACTAACATTTTTGAAAGCAAATCCAAGCCATTTTCAACCAAATTTTTGACATGGGATGGTAGGCTTCCTGGTTTTCACTTGGGAAATGTATTCTTACAGTCTTATAGTCATGTATTCTTATAAGTTGCTCTGGGCACCCTTCATATTGGGGTGCCCAAAGCTCTGAACGTTTTGAAGAGTTGATCAGCTTCTGAATTCACATGGAAAAGTGGCTTCTTTGTTGTTAACTCTATGTGGTGTCTGTACTCCAAATGTCAAATGGAGTTGAGTAGTGAGCTGATTTCAGTAGTGCTGGAGATCTATACTAGAGTGTTAATACCTCATGTATGTATATTCTAATAGGCATTCCAGAAGCTCTGAAAAAAGCCAGAATCAACTAGTTTAAATGTTTCTGGGCTTCCCTGGTGGCTCAGAGGTTAAAGCGTCTGCCTGCAGGGGAGACCTGGGTTCGATCCCTGGATCGGGAAGATCCCCTGGAGAAGGAAATGGCAACCCACTCCAGTATTCTTGCCTGGAGAATCCCATGGACGGAGGAGCCTGGTGGGCTACAGTCCATGGGGTCACAAAGAGTCGGACACGACAGAGCGACTTCACTTTCACTTTTGTTATCAATAGGTTTTGAGGTTTTAAATCTCTGTGAAGAATTCTCCTAGGCTGACAAAACACAGTCCGTTGTAGGATGTGGTGCAGATAACTGTTAACAAGTGGAGAACCCATGAAGAGACCTGGAGGGATAGAGTTTAAAATTCAGAGATGAGATGTGATCTGGATTCCTGCATAACCACATTTGAAGGTGGGCTATATTTGGGTGACAGTGTTCTAAAAGAGAAATTTCCTGAATTGCAACACGGGAACACTTCCTCTTTACTTTCTAGTCTGATTTTCTTCATAGTTACCACTTGATCTGTAATTTACCCTTACACATAACTCCATAGATACCTTCTCCAACTTCCTCTATTTTGGAAAATTCATCTATGATTGCTCAATCAGAATGGTAGATCTGGATTATTATTCTGTGGAGGTGGACAATGGGGATGGGGTGTCAGAGGAGTGGTGGAGTCAGTGACACAGTTACCATATCTGTGTCACCTTTCCTCAACTCAAAGAGCCCGGAGATCTTTTATTATGAATAATTTTCTACTAATCTTTCTGGGTCTATTGAGATAATTATGTTCTTTCTTTTTTGTTTTGTTAACGTGTTAAATTGCATTGGTTGATATTTGAATGTTAAACCAACCATGCATTCCTGAGATGAAATCCACTTGATCATCATGTATGAATTGTTTCTGAAAATATTTGATGAATTGTTGTTGTTCAGTCACCCAGTCGTGTCTGACTCTTTGTGACCCCATGGACTGTAGCACACCAGGCCTCTCTGCCCTTCGCCATCTCCTGAAGTTTGCCCAAGTTTATTTCCATTGCATCAGTGATGCCATCCAGCCATCTCATCCTCAGATGCCCTCTTCTTCTGCCCTCAATCTTTCCCAGCATCAGGGACTTTTCTGATGAGTCAGCTGTTTGCATCAGATGACCAGAATATTGGAGTTTCAACTTCAGCATCAGCCCTTCCAATGAGTATTCAGGGTTGATTTCCCTGAAGATCGACTGGTTTGATCTCCTTCCTATCCAAGGGGCTCTCAGGAGTCTTCTCCAGCAATTGGAAGGCATCAGTTCTTCAGTGCTTCTTTACAGTCGAGCTCTCAGAATACATGACTACTGGGAAGACCATAGCCCTGATTATATGGGCCTTTGTTGGCAGAGTAATGTCTGCTTTTCAGCACACTATCGAGGTTTGTCGTAGCTTTCCTGCCAAGAAGCAAACATCGTCTGATTTCATGGCTGCAGTCACCATCCGCAGTGACTTTAGGGCTGAAGCAGAGGAAGTCTGTCACTACTACCACCTTTCCCCCCTCTATTTGCCATGAAGTAATGGGACTGGATGCTATGATCTTAGTTTTTTAAATATTCAGTTTTAAGCCAGGTTTTCTATTATTTGAGGCACATTTGCATTTCATCTGAGAGAAACCGGGAGACTCTGCTCCCATTGGCTGCTTTTGGGATCACAGTGCTTCCTTGGTGCTTGAAACTTGGATAAGTGGGTTTTCATAACCATTTGAGATCCTTGAGGGGAGTGTCCAGACTGAGACATGTGGGAATTTTGGTATACTGTTGATAATTTCCTGTCCCTTTGAGTCAATATATTTGTTCAATCAAAATGTTTGTTCATCTTTAATTTGGAAGAGGAGTTGAAAACTGGGATAGTGAAAAAAAAGAATGGAGAAGGAGGGCTGCTGGTAGAAACCTCAAAGTAGGGGAAGTATTAAGATATTAGCTACCCTAAATGACAAATATTTACTGTTGAAATCATGGCCTTTAGGGATCTTAGCCACAACTTCAGGATCATTTTACATTATTTCTTTAAACACACCTTTTATTTTCCTGAGAAAAGTTTTGAAATTGCTGTTTCCCTCCATCCCCTTAATTTCCAGTGACATATCAGCATCCGGTGATGTTTTAGCATACCTTTCCTTCTGGGCTGGTGCCTGGCAGAGCCACTCCTTATTCTGGCTCTGGCCTATGTCACTTCAGTGCTTTGAGGTCAGTAAGAGTTTGATCAGTATTTGTTGAGAGCTCAGTGTCCCATTCTTCAAGACTCCAGGGAGATGGGTATGAGATATTATGATAATTTATTTTCACTCAAGGGCATTAAGACCAGAAAAAGCCTCTGTTGGCCTACTTCAGAGGCTGGGGTTAGTGTCTATATGTTATGAATAGGGAGACTGAGACATGGGATTCTGAAAAGGATACTTTCATGGATAAAATGATAGAAAATAATCTAGGTGGCTCTGTAAAGTCCCAAACAGCTATCAACTTCTCAAGGTTAACATACGGAGAAAGGCTAGAACCTCTCTGCTTTTTCCTGCATCCAGACAGCTACGGGTCTTGAAGACTGTGAAAATGACTGCTGAGCAGAGTATAGCAATGCAGTCTCTCTCTGTCCTCTGCCTCATTTTTCATTCTCTCTCCTTGATCCCCCTCTAATCTAGACTGGGACAATCAGATGACAAAAGAGTTCTACTTTAAAACAAGTACACTGAGGTATTTATAGTAAGGAAATGGACTGAATGAGCCAGCTGCTAAAAAATAGAAGGTCTGACTATCCATTCACGAAGTGGCCCAATGCAGTTAGGGATAAAATAAATCAATTCATATCTAATATTTAGAAAATTTATCCCAGATTGGAATGGTTGGCCTCTCATGAGAAATGCTGTAGATTTTTCCAAATTGGCAGCAATGGTGGGGATGGACTTTGCAGGGAAAAGGCTTAACATTGCCCGGACATCAGAAGATATTTTCAATTCTGTTCTAGTTTCCCTCCAGAAAAATTTGTCCAAGTCGTCTCCTCTGCACTACATAACTGTGAGTAAACGTTGCTGAGTCCTTAAGGGAGGTTTTGGGGCTCTGACTTATGTTTGGGGAATTCTAAGTCTATGCCAATCGTGTGGTAGATAGTCATTCAATTTTCACACATGGGTAAGTTCGGTGAATGAATAAACATATGCAGAGCATTTACTGGGCTTTCCTGCTGTCTCAGATGGTAAAGAATCTACCTGCAATGCAGAAGACCTGGGTTTGATTCCTAGGCCAGGAAGATCCCCTGGAGAAAGGCATGGCTACCCATTCCAATATGCTTGCCTGGAGAATCATGGACAGGGGAGCCTGGGGGCTGCAGTCCACAGGGTTGCAAAGAGTTGGACACAACAGAGCGACTAACATTTTCACTTTCACTATTGAGCACTTGCTGAGTGCCATGCACCATGCTAGGCCCTTCTCATTCTATTTTATTTAGGTCCCATCATAACCTTGGCATATGGTCTCTATTTTGCTGATACACAAACTGAGTCTCAGCTAGGATTTTTCAAAGCCATGTTGGTTGAGAAGAGCAGATTGAGATTTATCTAGCATGCAGGATAGATATGGAGTCTTGATTTACACAATCCTCTTGACATTTTATTCTGGGATGTGCACTTAGAGGCCCTCCATCAGCATTTATAATGAAGGCTTTCTTAACTACATCTCTCATTATCTTTTCCTCCTTGGAGTTCAATAGCCTACTTGTACCGAGATGGTTGGATAGCATCACTGACTCGATGGACATGAGTTTGAGTAAACTCTGGGAGCTGATGATGGACAGGGAGGCCTGGTGTGCTGCAGTCCATGGGGTCGCAAAGAGTTGGACACGACTGAGCGACTGAACTGAACTGAACTGAACTGTTCAACTTTGCATCCACGTTGTTTTCTTTTCCACTGTATCAGGTTAGAAATGCTTTAAGGCACAAGGAAAAAACCTCAACCAATGTGGTATTAAAAAAAAAAGTTTCAAGTTCTTTGCTACACCTCCAGTGGAGATCTCTGTCCCCCCTTCTTGAATCTGATAACTGCTTTGACCAATTGAACGATGAAGAGATGACACTGGATCCTGCATGAGGCTGAATCATAAAAATTCATGAAACGTCTACATAGGCGCCTTGGAATGCTTGCTCTTAGAACAGCCGTAGTACTGTGAAAAGCCTAAACCTTAGGGGGAGGCCACGTGTGCTGGTACTCGGTCACCAGTCCCACGTGAGTCTAGTCTTTGGTCCTTCCAGCTTGAGTACCAGGCATGTGAGTGAAGAAGCACTCTTGGAATTGGGTCCTGCAGGTCCAGTTATTCTAGTTCCTGGGTATTTGAGTCGCTTACCTGGTTGAACCTTCTCAAGAGAGGCCCTAGATACCATGGAGTAGAGACAAACCATTGCGGATGGACTCTGTCTGAATTCTTGACCTGCCACCTGTGAGCTTAATAAAATGACGTATTTTAATGTCACTAAGTTTTAGAGTAGCTTGTTATATGGTACAAGTAACTGGGATATCCAGCTAGCACTGGTTTACATCAATTAAAATACGTGTATACCTGTATTTAATGAAGTGAAAGATCTAGAGGTAAGCCCTTGTTGGCATTAGTTCATTGCTCAGCTGTGCCATTAGGGACCCAGGATCTTTCCGTGTGTTCATATTTCCATCCTTAATGTTACCTTTTGTCCTCATGCTTGTTGCCTCACAGTTTTGGCATAAATGCTGTAGCTCCAGGCATTGCATCAGCATTCAAGTTAGGAAGAAGAAAGGACAGCAGAGCTTGCCTCATCTCTATGGTTTTATTAGGAAAGCAAAAGCTTTCCCAGAAACCCTCATGCCCTTACTTATGTCTCACCAGTTATAATTTTGTCACATGGCCACTCTGATGGAAGAGAGGCTGAAAAAAAATGAGCATTTATCTGGCAGATTGCTGTCCTAAACACAGTCTGGATTTGCTTAGCAAAGACACCGGAAACCATGAGCACCACGTGGGCAAGGCCAGTGTCTGCCACATACCTCAATTGCTTTGCATTATTTTTTTTGGTTGGTTCAACTAGGTAGTGAGTTACTGAAAACAGAGATAATGATGATTACTTCTCTGGACTGCTTCTTAGCATCCACCATAGCACTGAGAATGTCATTTCTATTTAATGCGTTCACCTATTGAAGAAAGAGGAACGTAATAAGGAGGTGATTTTCCAGAGCAGAAGTCTTCACATTTTTTTCTCTGCATAGCCCCTGAAAACATTTTGAGAGGCAAGTGTACCTCCTTGTACATTTTTAACCTGGTATTTGCAGTTTTTGTTATAAATTTATATAAAAAATTACAAAGAATATAATTTTTGGCAAGTAGTTAATACTGAAATTTTAAAATAAATGTTTATATCACTTTTTAAAATTTCCAGTCTAAATACCATACTGATTTGATACTACTGTCTTCTGTTTTAAAATTTGCAAATGAGTTTTCCTTTAGTAAGAAAATTTTTACATCTTTTCTTTTTCTCTTTGTACTCACATTTTCATTCCAGTTTCCTCACAGAATTTTATTCTAATATAATATATTTTTAGGCTTGAAAGTTTGCCTTGTTGATTTCTTGCTTCTTGTATCATGCTTCTTTGCAACAAAAACATACATATACGTTGAAACAGCAATTTAAAACATTTCATGTGACTAAAAGGCTTTAAGTACTAAAACATTTCTCCTGGATTGAATTATCATTGAAATTATTATACTATATAATTGAGAAAAGCAACATAAATATATTACACCTTTTGATATAGAATTATTAAACACAGAAGTGAAATTCATTGCAAATGTATCTGCTGTGAGATGGATGGGATTTTAAAAACTTGTATCATGTATCTATGTATGAATATTACTTATTGCTTGAACAAAACAGCTTGGCATCAATTGCAAGCCTATTTTTGTTTATTAAGACATAAGTGTGGACAAATGTTAAGTAGACTTATTGTGGTCATCATTTTGAAATATTTACAAGTATTGAATCATTACATTATGCACCTGAAACTAGTGTAATGTTATATTTCAATTTAAAAAAAAGCTGAAAGTGCTGAACACATTCACTTAAGTAAATGGGAACGTAAGGAATATTATTACCTTTGAATTATTTGAACTACTTCCAAGTTGTATATCAAAAATCACATAGTGGCCTGTCATCAGAAATTATTTTTAATGATCTATCAGCTGACAGCTCAATTAGGTCCTCCTTCGATTATGTGGAAAACACCTGACTTGGAAAATAACTTGCAACCAGTCATTTGAGCTGTTCTCTTGCAAACGGATTTTCTCTGCTTATTAGAGACATTCACAACCTCAGTATTTCTATTTCCTACCCCCTGGTTGGAAGTCTGTGCTCCAGGATACACCATAGTAAGATTTGGGATGAGGGAGCCCTTTGTCTTGCTGGGAGAAGGGCTGCTGTAGAACTAGGGAAGATAGGGAGGAGAACTTTCCTGATGCCCCAGTTGCAGGCAGATCAAGTTTAGCAGAGTCTGTCGGAAAACTGAGGATTTGAAAATGGATCCTCATCAGTCTATCCGTGTCCCCAAACCAAGAGCCTATGTACCCCAACTTGAAGACTGCTGAGGCTGAGTTTGCTTGCGTTTCCTTTAGGCATACTGCCTCTCACTCAATGAGCTGCTCTATGCAGGACCTTATAAGTCTTACCTAGCCTGAGAACAGTCTTCTGAGGCAGGAATCATTATCTCTATTTTGCAAATGAGGAAGGATGCAGTGGTGAAGGGAAATAGCAGCCATTGGGCACCAAAACTGGGGTTCAGACCTGAGCGATGGGTGTACAGAGCTTGAGCTGTTTAGCCACCGTGTTCAGTTGAGCCTGGTTCTGGGAACAGGGATCCCAGCTCTTCACAGGAGCTGTTTCTTGAATTGCTGTTGCTTTTATCTGTGTTTCCTTCTTGGCAAATTTCTCTAAAGCAATGGTTCTCAAACTCAGGTGGCTGGGCCCCACCTCTTGAATTTCTGATTCTGTAGGTGTGGGTGAGGCTGAGAATCTGCATTCCTAACAAGTTCCCAGGTATCGAGGGGAGAGGGCCCACTTCTTCAAAGCCTGTCCAGTCTCTGGGAGAGAGTCCCATTTCTGATGTACGCAGGGACAGATGCTTTCCCCCTTAAGTATGTTTTAGGACTGAGGTTGTCACGTGCCTGCTAAGTCGCTTCAGTCGTGTCCGACTTTTTGCGACCCCATGGACTGTAGCCCACCAGGCTTCTCTGTCCATGGGATTCTCCAGGCAAGAATACTGGAGTGGGTTGCCATTCACTTGCCTAGAAGTGAGTATGTATGAAACCCACATTGCATAAATATTTCAGCACCTGAAACAACTTTGGAAAAACTTGTGCTGCAGGAATTTTTGTTGGAACTTTCTTTGGTGATATTTGTACGTGGGTATACCTGCATCACTTTCCCTTTTCACTTTCATGCATTGGAGAAGGAAATGGCAACCCACTCCAGTGTTCTTGCCTGGAGAATCCCAGGGACGGGGGAGCCTGGTGGGCTGCTGTCTATGGGGTCGCGCAGAGTCGGACACGACAGAAGCGACTTAGCAGCAGCAGCAGCAGCAGCATACCCGCATCAGGGGAAACTGTGCTTACACATTTTTATTTATGTGTATATACTTTGCACACAAAGGTCCTCTGTGTTTCTGCTAAGTTATTGACTCTGTCTGTCTGGATGGGATATTCTTTCCTGCATTCTTCACCTATTGGTTCAGTCCTCAAGATTCATCTCAAAATAATGCTTTCTCTCTGAAATTTGCTGGTTAACTTAAGTGCCTCTTCCACAAACTCCTCTAGCCTGGCATAGCATTGTACAGGCATGATCTTGCTTACATGTTTTCTCACATTGGTTGAAAATTTTGATACTAGTAAGTGCTACATAAATAACAGTTAGCAAACATTTAATTAGCACTTCAGTTCAGTTCAGTCGCTCAGTTGTGTCCGACTCTTTGCGACCCCATGAATTGCAGCACTCCAGGCCTCCCTGTCCATCACCAACTCCCAGAGTTCTCTCAAACTCACATCCATTGAGTCGGTGATGCCATCCAGCCATCTCATCCTCTGTTGTCCCCTTCTCCTCCTGCCCTCAATCTTTCCCAGCATCAGGGTCTTTTCCAATGAGTCAGCTCTTCGCATCAGGTGGCCAAAGTATTGGAGTTTCAGGTTCAGCATCAGTCCTTCCAATGAATATTCAGGACTGATTTCCTTTAGAATGGACTGGTCGGATCTCCTTGCAGTCCAAGGGACTCTCAAGAGTCTTCTCCAACACCACAGTTCAAAAGCATCAGTTCTTTGGCGCTCAGCTTTCTTCATGATCCAACTCTTATATCCATACATGACCACTGGATAAACCATAGCCTTGACTAGATGGACCTTTGTTGGCAAAGTAATGTCTCTGCTTTTCAATATGCTGTCTAGGTTGGTCATAACTTTCCTTCCAAGGAGTGTCTTTTAATTTCATGGCTGCAATCACCATCTGCAGTGATTTTGGAGCCCTCCAAAATAAAGTCTGACACTGTTTCTACTGTTTCCCCATCTATTTGCCATGAAGTGATAGGATCAGATGCCATGATCTTCGTTTTCTGAATGTTCAGCTTTAAGCCAACTTCTTCACTCTCCTGTTTCACTTTCATCAAGAGGCTCTTTAGTTCTTCACTTTCTCCCATAGGGGTGGTGTCATCTGCATATCTGAGGTGATTGATATTTCTCCCGGCAATCTTGATTCCAGCTTGTGCTTCTTCCAGCCCAGCGTTTCTCATGATATACTCTTCATATAAGTTAAATAAGCAGGGTGACAATATACAGCCTTGACATATTCCTTTTCCTATTGGGAACCAGTCTGCTGTTCCATGTCCAGTTCTAACTGTTGCTTCCTGACCTGCATATAGGTTTCTCAAGAGGTCAGATGGTCTGGTATTCCCATCTCTTTCAGAATTTTCCACAGTTTATTGTGATCCACACAGTCAAAGGCTTTGGCATAGTCAGTAAAGCAGAAATAGATGTTTTTCTGGAACTCTCTTGCTTTTTCCATGATCCAGCAGATGTTGGCAATTTGATTTCTGGTTCCTCTGCCTTTTCTAAAACCAGCTTGAACATCAGGAAGTTCACAGTTCACATATTGCTGAAGCCTGGCTTGGAGAATTTTAAGCATTACTTTATTAGTGTGTGAGATGAGTGCAATTGTGCGGTAGTTTGAGCATTCTTTGGCATTGCCTTTCTTTGGGATTGGAATGAAAACTGACCTTTTCCAGTCCTGTGGCCACTGCTGATTTTTCCAAAGAACCTACCTGCCAAGACAGGAGACATAACAGACACGGGTTCGATCCCTGGGTTGGGAAGATTCGCTGGAGGAGGGCATGGCAACCCATTCTAGTATTTGTGCCTTGAGAACCTCACAGACAGAGGAGCCTGGTGGGCTACAGTCCATAAGGTTTGAAAAAGTCAGACACAACTGAAGTGGCTTAGCATGCACACACACCCCAATGTTTACTTGAAAGCAAGTTTTTTTCCCTACAGTGACTAATAGTAAAGAGATCCATTCCTGCCCTGCCCCCCGCCCCATAATCAGGTAGTTTTGTTTAAATCAGTTTGGTACATGAAACAGATTAGTTTTGAAGTTTTTTAATGAACTGAAATAGAAATTTCTAAATGGAGCAGTCTACCTGTACAACAAATATCTGTAAGGTAAAATAAGGGATTTTAAATAGAACTACAATCTGCACCAACAAATCAGATGAAAAGTGTGGAAAGGTTTCTATATATTTTCTGGATTAAAAAAAGCCAAACCCCAAATTATTAATGGCTCAGGATGGGGTGGGATGAGCTACGGCGTGCTGGAAGGAGAGACAGGTGGAATGGGTCCTGATGTGGGTTCAGCACTATGTAGGATCTGGACAGCCCTTCTGGAATGCCTGGGCCTGAGCATCACTTGCTACCCTGCTTCATGCTCCACCGTCTCTGGTCACTCTCTGTTTGCTCAGGTTAACAGTAAGGACAGAATCCTTGGGAAACTTTTCTAGGCATCATCTCAGTTCTTTTCAAGGCTTCTGTATAAACGCCACATGTGCTACTAGTTCAAATCAAAGGAGAGGAAAGAGACAGGCTGCATGGTTAGGGGGACCTCAATGTGTCAGTAATAGTACTAACAACTGCTGGTACTATTTACTGAGCATTTCTGAGCGTTGATACAGTGAGTTTTGTCTCTTGATTCAAACTGGTAGCTGCATCTCTGCTCATCTTGCGGTCCAGGTAACTTTGATTCATCTTTATTGTTTTAACATGTTAAACTCTCTTCCATTGTTTCTCTGAAATGCTAAACTGCAAAGAGATCAAACTGATCAATCTGAAAGGAAATCAGTCCTGAATATTTATTGGAAGGACTGATGCTGAAGCTAAAGCTCCAATACTTTGGCTACCTGATGCAAAAAACTGACTCATTGGAAAAGACCCTAATGCTGGGAAAGACTGAAGGCAGGAGGAGAAGGGGATGACAGAGGATGGAATGGTTGGATGGCATCACTGACTCGATGGACATGAGTTTGAGTAAACTCCAGGAGTTGGTGATAGACAGGGAAGCCTGGTGTGCTGCAGTCCATGGGTTGAAAAGAGTTGGACGTGACTGAGTGACTGAACTGAAAGCTAGCTCTCTTAAATCATGGACATTTGGGGCTCTTGTTTATTTCTGGCTTAGGAGGGTGAAAACCTCCACCTGTCTTCTCACACTCTTTCTGTTGCTCTGTTTATCATTACTTTTCAAAAATGTGAGAGCCTTAGTATATTCCCACCCAAAGACTCAGTAATGCAGACGCAAGATCTACTGACTTTGTACGTGTTAATATTTTCCAAGTATCCCCTAGCCTATTTGTCATTGATAGTTATTCTTACAATGTCTTCATCACTTCCTGTTTAAATGTGTTTCTTGCCGCCACTCCTTTCCTTTCCTGTACTTTCACTATTCAAACAGTGGGTTATGGATTTTTGGATTTCATGGAGTGAAAGTTAAAAAAAGAGAGGCAGGGTAACTTATGTAGGGTTATTATCTTTTAATTTTTCCAAATAAAGACGAATACACTTTACTTTTACCATCATCTCATAAAAGAAGCTGCCCTGTGGAGTCCTAGAAGCATGGCAGTTGCCTTTGTGGAGACAAGTCTCCCAGGAGCTCTTCTTCTGTGCTGATTCAAGTTCAGTGCAATCTCTTGGGCATCCACTGTGTGCTCAGCTTTGTGCTGGACATAAAGACTGGACTTTTGCCTTCACGCTCAGGGATCCCATAGGAGAGATGAGACAAACAGCTCGGTAGGACTGTAAATCTGGGTCTGCCTTTTCCATGAGACTGTTCTTTTTAAAGGTAAAGATCATGCCCTTACATCTCTTACACCGCACTGCACCAGCATGTGTCTGACATATCATACATGTTCTATCAATGTTTGGACACTCATAAAGAATTATGGGACAGTGGAAGGTGAAATACGTGTAGATCTTCAACTGAAGTCAGTCATGTACCACTACTGCATGGTACTATATCATGAGTGGTAGGATAGCGCAGGAAGGGGGTGCGTCACAGCTGACTCAAGTTGGTAGGAAGACTTCATGGCGGGAGATGGTGAGGTTTGAGATGGGCCCTCAGGAGTGATTAGAAGGCAAACGAACTGACACTAAGCAGTGAAGCTCTGTTCGAAAGCAGCTTGAAGCCCAAGCATTCATACCCAGAAGAGGTTATGTCTTCATTTTGCAGGGTAATGGCTTACTTGGGGTTTACGGTAGCATGGGATGATGATGGATGCCAAAGAACATTTAGGGCAATAGTTCACAATTGGGGGTGATTTTGCCCACCATGGGACATTTGGCACGATCTGGAGACATTTTTGTTTCTTAAAACTGAGGAGGGGTGCTATTGGCAAGGAGTTCTGGCATATAGTAGAGGCCAGGGATGCTGCTAAATACACATGGTGGTCGTCTTCTCCCACTGAAGACTTGACTGGTCACAAATGTCAACAGTACTATAGTTTAGAAACTCTAGGGAATTCCCTGGTGGTCCAGTGGTTAGGACTCCATGCTTTCATTGTCGAGGGCTCAAGTTTAATCCTTGGTTGGGGAATAAAGATCCCCCAAGCCACACAGTGTGGCCAACAACAACAACGACAAAACTCTCTGATTTAGTCGGATTAAGAAGAAAAAGGAAATAAATATGGTGTTATCAATGGCATTTCATGATCATGAGCAATGCCTGGAATGCAAAGCTGCTCTTACAGGGTAACAGTTTGTCCTCTCCCTCTCTCTTAGGAGCCTCCTTTTCCCTCCCTTCACCTGTCTCTCTTCTGACATGTGTTGTAGGCGTCCTTCTCTTATCTCATTACCTCTCCTTTGGTTTCAGACCTTCAGAACTTCTGCTGGCCTCCTGCAAATGAAGACCTCAGAGCTACCTGGGGAACTCTGGGAGGCTGTTTGGGCCTGTCCACTGGGTCTGAGTTTCTTTGCCTTAAAAGGGAAGGTTTGGGACTGGAACATGTTTTACTGGTCTCTTTGGCTTTGATAAAGCAAAACTCTGAGACATTTCAGAGCTGTGATGGAGAAGACAGTCTAGACTCCAGACTTTTCTATAGGTTTCAGAGACCTCAGACCAATACTATGGGGAAAGAAGGGGCCAGTTCGGTGTTCAGTGAGAAAAAGTCATTCCAGGGGGAGGGAGAATGTGGACCATCCCTGTTGCCAGAAGTGCTACCAGAAACACCTGCCTGGGCTCTTCTAGTTCAGTTCAGTCACTCAGTCGAGTCCGACTCTTTGTGACCCCATGAATCGCAGCACGCCAGGCCTCCCTGTCTGTCGCCATCTCCTGGAGTTCACTCAGACTCACGTCCATCGAGTCAGTGATGCCATCCAGCCATCTCATCCTCTGTCGTCCCCTTCTCCTGCTGCCCCCAATCCCTCCCAGCATCAGAGTCTTTTCCAATGAGTCAACTCTTCGCATGAGGTGGCCAAAGTACTGGAGCTTCAGCTTTAGCATCATTCCTTCCAAAGAAATCCCAGGGTTGATCTCCTTCAGAATGGGCTGGTTGGATCTCCTTGTCCAAGGGACTCTCAAGAGTCTTCTCCAACACCACAGTTCAAAAGCATCAATTCTTCGGCGCTCAGCCTTCTTCACAGTCCAACTCTCACATCCATACATGACCACAGGAAAAACCATAGCCTTGACTAGACGGACCTTAGTCGGCAAAGTAATGTCTCTGCTTCTGAATATGCTGTCTAGGTTGGTCATAACTTTTCTTCCAAGGAGTAAGTGTCTTTTAATTTCATGGCTGCAGTCACCATCTGCAGTGATTTTGGAGCCCCCCAAAATAAAGTCTGACACTGTTTCTACTGTTTCCCCATCTATTTCCCATGAAGTGATGGGACTGGATGCCATGATGTTCGTTTTCTGAATGTTGGCTCTTCTAGAGATGACCATTAAGACCCTTGCTGTCAATGAAGAAAACAAGCTTTACTTTAGAGTAGTGTTAGGTGTACAGAAAATTGTGAAGATAATACAGAGTATCCTCATATGCCCTCTATCTGGTTTGTTTTGGTATTAACATTTTATGTTTGTATGACACATTTATTACAGCTGATGAATCAACGCTGATACGTTCTTATTCACTAGAGTCTGTGCTTTATTCAGATTTCCTTAGTTTTTACCTAATGTTCTTTTTCTGTTCCAGGATCTCACCTAGAATATCACACTACCTTTAGGTTCCCCTTGGTTGTGGTGATTTCTCAGGCTTTCCTTGCTTTTGATGACCTTGACAGTTCAGAGGTGCACTGGTCAGGTGTTTTGTGGACTGTCCCTCAGTTGGGCTTTGCTTGATGTGTTCTTACAATCAGACTGAGGGTCGTGGGTGTTGGGGAGGAAGACCACAGAGATGAAGTGCCTTCTTATCACGTAGTCTCAGTGTGACTTTCCACTGATGATGCTGACTTTGACCACCTGGCTAAGACAGTGTTTGTCAGCTTCCTCCAATGTAAAGTTATTGGTAGTGTTTTTGTCCCTTTTACACTGTGCTCTTTAGAAAGTAGTCACACTGTACAGCCCACACTTATGGAGTAGGAAGTTAGGCTCCCCTTCCTTGGGAGGAGTCTTAAAAGTTTTAAAAGAAAAAAAAAATTATTTTGACCCTTGTTTGCCTCCCAGGTGCAGTGAGTGAGCCCATTCTCGTTTCTTCCTCCATGTCGGACAGTTAAGCGAGGTGTGGGGATTTACTTAAGCTAATAAATGATTATCCTTCACTGTAGAAGCATTACCAGGATGCTGAATTTGCTAATTACTCTTCTCTCCGCTTCTCCCAAGCAGTGATCTTGAGAGAGATGGTACAAATCTATCTTTAGTGAGAGCTGCAACTCAGGAAACCGGGAGGCTGAGAATGAGGGAGGGGCGGCCACTTACCAAAAGTGAAGCAGGAGGGAGTGGATGAAGAATTGAGTGGCCTAAAGGGAAATGACGTGGCTAGGAGGGAATTAACGGGGAGTCTGGTCACTGGGCCTAACTGAACTTTCTCAGCCTGTGCTGTCCCTCAGCATTGCTTCTGGATTTCTGTTTGTACCTCTGCTGATGGGAGGTGAGCAGAAATGTTTATTTTGGGACAGTGGCTGGAAGAAAAGGCTGCTTGGAGTCTCTCTGGCTTTCTCCCCTAACTTGTGAAGTCCACATCCTCTACATAAGACCTTTGTTGCTTGACACGTCAGTTTGAACCCAAAAGAGTAAGTATAGGCACAAATGATGCTTGATCACCATTCAGACTTTTGGGAGATACTGCAAACTGATCACATCTCTCTCTGCTGCCAAGACAGACATGTCCTCAGACTGTTTCTCAACACACTGCTGTGGGTATTAATTACGTATCAGTTGGCATGGGCAACGAGTAAATAATTTGCCATTCCCCGTCTAGACAGATACTTTTTTAAGATATTAAGTTTCGGGTTACACAATTCATTCATTATTTAGTCAACAAATATTTCTGAGTACCTACATGTGCTAGGCATTGAGCCAGAGGCTGGGTATATATTGGTGAATAAAATAGACAAGGTCCTTGCCTTTGTGGAGTGTACAGATTGTAAATTCATAGACAAATGTCATGTGTAGTATCTCAGTAGCTCTTTGTATGAAGTGAAGTGTTAGTCGCTCAGTCATGTCTGATTCTTTGTGATCCCATGGACTGTAGCCCACCAGGCTCTTCTGTCCATGGAATTCTCCAGGCAAGAATACTGGAGTGGGTTGCCATTCCCTTCTCCAGGGACTCTTCCCAATCCAGGGATCGAACCCAGGTCTCTTACATTGCAGGTGGATTCTTTACCAATTAAACCACCAAGGAAGCTCTTTATACAGTTTAGGGCAATCAAAATCAGCTATGGTGGGAGGGGTAGTAAGCAGATTTCATTAAGCATCTTGGGCAAAGTTCAAATATATGATCTCGTTTAATCCTCACAGCCACCTTATAAGTTAGGAAGCAGTATTCACAATCTACAAATGAGAAACGCAAGGCATGGAGAAGTTGCCCAAGAACCAAGAGCAGAGATCGAATGTCAGTCTGATGCCAGAAGTATTGGTTCTTATACCATGCCTCATTCATCCAAACTTTCTGTTCTTTAATTAAGAGGGGATGTTTTCAGAAAGGGAGGGTAGATTACAGTCTGTGCTAGGCAGAAGGGAGGCTGGGTCCGTGTAGATGCTGACCTATGGTTGCTGGAGGCTCTGGCTGAGGTTGCTGGGTGGGGCTGAGGCAGCCAGTGGAACAGGGCTCTGGCTAGAATGATGCTGTAAATGATGTCAGCCCTGAGAATATGCCCCATCACATCACACCAGCCTGATTTCCTCCTAGGCCTACCTTGGACTTGCAATGTAACCAGTCCTCTCCCAGTTTCTACCAGCTGCTGAAAGCGTGAAGATTTCTCCCCATGCTCTTGGGTTGCCTGGAGATAAATTGTGCTCTGAAAAGATGTGCTGTGGGAAGAGGAGGAAAGGGCAAATATTGGGCACAGCTGGGCTGAACTTGCCCTCCTGCCGGTGGCTCCACTCCAAGCCTAGACCTCTATCTGGGCCTGAACAGCCAGCCAGGCCTTGCTCTGTTCCCACATTTAGCCCAGAGCTTTCCACCAGGCCTTGGCAATGTAGCTCCTGAATGCTTGGAGTTTCATTCACAGAGATTGATGTTGTTTGGAGTCCCAGAAAGTCCTCCTTCATAGTAGGTCCAGTGTGGGTGAAATAAAGGACTTTCCTGGAAAAGAACTAGGGAAGAAAATCTCTGAGGCTTCACTTAGTTATTTCCAGAGACTGGAAAGACCCCATGTCTCATAGAGAAGCATGCCTTTTCTCTTACTAAATACAGTTTAGTGGGCTGTGGGAATCTCTCCTCCCTTAAGAGTGAACTAAATATCCAAGTTGGTCTGCATTGTTTTCATGTCAGTTTCCCTGAGAGCAGAGTTTGAAGCCAGGACTTGAAGACAGGTAGTGTATCTGGGAGGGGTGGTGGATGCTGGACACACCATCAGATCTCCCCTTAGGAACAAAGGGCTGATTCCCTATCTGCTGGGAGCATGGTGGCTGAGAGCCCTTGGCTGCCAGGGATGCCCCTCCTGCCCTGACACAGGCTGACCTCAGTTACCAAGGCCCACCTAGTTCAAGGTTACACTCATTTCTGGGGGTGCTTACATCCAATGACAGATGGAAGCCAGGGTACAAAGCCCTCCCCCGCCCCTTAGGATGAGTTTGAAGCTGGAGGCATCATCTCAGCTTCAAAACTTCTCTGAGGGCCAGTGGAGGGTCACCTGGTGTTTCCTCCCTGCTTTTTCCCCTGCATGGTGTTGTTGATTCCTAAAGCCCTCCGTAATGAACCTGACTATGTCTCTAGCCACCTGGAATAATCTGGGGTAGGAGATTCTAGGATGGGATTTAGGAGCTGAATCACCACTGCCTGGCTGGCCGCAAGGGCTGTGTTACTCATGGTAGGTGGGGCAGTACAAGCTTTAACTTGTGGAGATTTGGGAGGTATACCCAGTGGAAACCATGGGTTAGCTGGTGCAGTGTATCAGCATTTGAGAAATAAGGGATAAATAGTAGCCATGAGGCCAATGAAATTGGATAGATGTTGCTAAGCTCAAATAATGCTTTGGAAGAAGATATTGGAGTTGAGAGTGATTGATTACAACTATAAAGCTAAGTGTGAAGACCAGAGGACTTCCTTGTGGCTATGTAAAGAGGTTCTCATCACCAGTAGAAGGAGAACAGGGAAATCTGAGGCCAGGCTCAGGACTTAATCATTAGAAAGGAGCAGTGACTTCAAAGAAAGTTAAATAACCAACATACACAAGTGATTGAAAATGAAAGTGAAAGTTGCTCAGTAGTGTCCAACTCTTTGCAACCCCATGCACTATGCAGTTCATGGAATTCTCCAGGCCAGAATACTGGAGTGGGTAGCCTTTCCCTTCTCCAGGGGATCTTCCCAATGCAGAGATCAAATTCAGGTCTCCTGCACTGCAGGAGGATTCTTTACCAGCTGAGCCCAAGGGAAGCCCACACAAGTGCTTAGGTCGAGTCTAATCAAGGTCAGGGCCTTGGTTAGGAAAGAATGGGACCATGACACATGGAATGGGGACTTCTGCTTGATGTATAATACGAGAAAATCTTAAATCACAGATTTTATTTCCTCATACCCCCTGAGTCCGCAGGAATGACCTTTTCCTCCCTATTAATGTCTAGCACTCCCCTTACCTTGAAGACAATACAAAGATCTCTGCAAGATGGTGTGTATCTGCCCAAGAATGCCCCAACTCTTATCCTGGTCACTGGATATGGTATGTGATTAGGGTATGATCACAATACCTGGTTAGGGACAAATTGAGCTTGATAGGAAAGAAAGGGCCATTTCAAGGAGCCACAGGACCCAAATAATATATTCCAATGAGAGCCAAGAGAGCATGCCTGGGGCTGAGCTTTGAGATGCTTGATCAGGTGGGGCAGAAGGTTGAGTTAGTTGATAGAGGTTTTATCACTTTGGGAGGATATCCTCTGCCTGGGGTACACTGCTAAGATAGGTCCAGAAGGTTGGGAAAAGTGTTGACCCACATTAAGAGATGCCTGGATTTCTCTGGTGCTTGGTGGGAGGGAAGAGGGGTCCAAAGGTTGAGAGAAATAAGCATGGTAGAGTGGATATCGGAGAAGGCAATGGCACCCCACTCCAGTGCTCTTGCCTGGAAAATCCCATGGAGGGAGGAGCGTGGTAGGCTGCAGTCCATGGGGTTGCTAAGAGTCAGACACGACTGAACAACTTCACTTTCACTTTTCACTTTCATGCACTGGAGAAGGAAATGGCAACCGACTCCAGTGTTCTTGCCTGGAGAATCCCAGGGACGAGGGAGCCTGGTTGGCTGCCGTCTATGGGGTCGCACAGAGTTGGACACGACTGAAGCGACTTAGCAGCAGCAGAGTGGGTATACTATTAAAGCCAGGAAACCCACAAAGGATGATGATCCATGGAAGACCGTGAGGATTTACGGAAGCTGTATAGAAATTTGTTAAGAGACACACCCTGATCAGTGAGGTGGCTCTCCTCCAGAGACCAAGGACAGGTGGCAGGAGATGATTCACAGAATAGGGATCAATGAGAGTGATGGGGCAGATAGGAACCTGATGCAATAGAACCCAGGTGATGGGGGTCCCCTTCAGAAGCCAGGTGGGCACAATTGCTGTAGTGTGCAGAAAGGTCGTGGGCAGTCAGAGGGCTCCTCAGCTGTGTTGAGGGATGGTTAATTGAATGTGGCATCTCTAGGGGCCACTGCTACTGCAAGTCACTTTAGTCATGTCCGACTCTGTGCGACCCCATAGACGGCCCCCGACCAGGCTCCTCTGTTCACAGAATTCTCCAGGCAAGAATACTGGAGTGGGTTGCCATTTCCTTCTCTGAGCGGCCATTGACAAGGATACTACTTGAACTGAGTAAGGAATCGGCAGGATGACCATCATGGCTGTTTACTCAGGTAACTACATGGGGAAAGGAGAATGACCTAAACTTGTGAAGGACTGTTGACACAGGTTCAGAATTGACACTGATACTTGGAGACCTGGAGTGTCATTTTGAACTCTGGCTGGTTGGAACCTGAACTCTTTCAGTTTTGGGGGGAATTATTTTGCCTACTGCTTTTCAGAGTGTCTTTCCCCAACTCTCAGGTAGTTCCTTCTCATAAAGGTGTGCACTGGTACTCTGCAGATTACTCGAGAAGAGCTTTCGGCACTGTCTCCTCTCTGGTTCTCTGCCCCACAAATTATAGCCATCATGGGGTCCTTGAGCTTCGATCTCTGGCTCCCCAGCTCAGCAAGAGAGACCACCAGGCTCTGTTCATGCACCCCCCCCCTTTTGTTATGGTCAGAAACTCCCTCTCCGCAGTAAAGTAGGCTGGTGTGATAGGAGGGTTCC